>NC_056743.1:1844613272-1844690876 GCF_019279795.1 Protopterus annectens | reverse complement strand
ATTCTTACAATGGTAATGGAAATTGCAATACTGAGAATGTGATATATATATATATATATATATATATATAGCCAGCTGTGAAGGGTGTATGTCATTCTATGTGGGCAAAACTAAGAGAAAGTTCAAAGAACGTATCTTACAGCATCTAAGAGATATCAATAACAAGATAGAAGTTAATGCTTTGTATCAGCATATAAAGCATAATCCAGGGCATAGGTTTAAATTTATGATATTAACTCATGTTTCAGTTACAGTACGAGGTGGAGATTTATTCAACAGAACTGAAAAAATAGAAATGGGAATGGATTATGAACTTGCGTGCCAGTCAAAGTCCTGGCCTTAACGCAGTAGTCCCCTTAAAACCAATACTAAAAGAAAGGAGGCTTAGGGGGCAATAATATACTTCTTTCATTAAACCACTAAGCAATAGCACTGAATAACATGACAGCAAAGCTATACAACTAGTTACTAAAGAACATGTGAGAATGGACTTCTCCCAAGAGGACAGAATAACCAGTTACATACTTGCAGGAACTCAGGAAGTTAAACTGATTTGGCAGTGTATATAAAAAGGCAGATTGGATACAAGTAGTAAGTGTAACCAATGAATAATAAAGGCAGAGAGTCTTATTTGAATATAATACCTCATTGGTCGATACCTAGAATACACACAGTATAAAATGAAGAGCAAAGCAGATAAACACAGGATCTGAAGAAGGTTTGCAACCGAAAGTGCTTATCCGTTCCTGAGTCCATTTTTGAACACAAGCAGTATGCTTATTTGAAGTTGGTTTTAGAACTAGGAATATTTTGGAACCTGCTCTAGAGACTTTGCAAACAGGCAGTTTGCTGATTCCAGTTGGCTTCAGAGGAAGGAAGAATCATTTATCCTGGAATTCGTTTAAGTGCACAGGCAGCAAGTCGATTTGAAGTTGGCCTTAGACTTTGGAAATTCATTCGGGTGTCCTTGAACACGGGATGCCTATTGGAATCAATTGGCTTTAGAAGAAGGAAGAGCATTTAACACACAGGCTGTATGCTGGTTACAGGTTGGCTTCCAAGTAAGGAACTTTTTGCAACTTGTTCTAGTGCTTTTGCATACAGGCAATTTATTGACTTAGAACTTTGGAAGTACCTACTGAGGAAGCAGAGCATATAGTTGTCAGTGAATGGAGGCTTTGCACTCAAGGAGGAAAAGTAGCTGGAAGTGACTTCCAATGAATGAGTAATTTCTTGTCTAATCATATTGAGCCAAGTTACTATAATAAGAAATTTGCTTTGAGGAAAGTGTTATTAGTGTTTGAACCAGCACTTTGAAGTAGGCAATTTGTCATTTTTAACTGAACAGAATTAAAAAAAATGTTTTTATTTAAGGAAGGACCTGGGATATATATGTAGTGCTTGCATGCCAGCAACCACAAGAAAGGGACTATATAATACCTGCTAAATGGACCATCTTGAAACTAGCTACCATGTGGAGGGAGTAGCCTTATTGTGGCTTTAAATTATATCATTGTTTTTTGGATGACATTTTTGTAATTTGGGATGGGCCCAAGCAAATTATAAATTAATTTATAGACTATTTGACCTCCACTACTAGTTTTCTGAAGTTCACATATAAATTTGACTCTACCAGGATAGATTATCTAGACATGAGGTTGGAAAAATATGAAGGACAGTTGAAATATAGAATACACCGAAAAGATATGTTTAGTAACTCATACCTCCCATATACCAGCGCACACCCATGGAAGCAGAAAAGGAGTATAGTAAAAGGTCAGATGGTTAGGGCCACCAGAATGACCTCAGAGAAGAACAACTTCCTTTCTGAAATTGAATTAATAACTGCATTTTTTAGAGCTAGGGGCTACCCAGACAACTTAATAGAAAAAGTGGACATGGAAGTTACAAAAGGATGGCGTGTCAAATATAAACCCCTGTTAGAAGACACTCAGTATAACCCTGAAGGGCATCAGGGTACTAAACAAAACTTTGGAAGGGCACTAGTGATTCAATACAGCAATTTCTCAAAAGAAATTAAGAGCTTAATTGAGAAAAATTGGAAAATGTTGAAACTTAATCGGGACATTGTACATATGTTAGGTGAAATCTCTCAATATGTCTTTAAAACAGGGACTAATCTAAAAAAACTCTTTGAGAAAAATAAAAATGATGCTAGGAAACAGGGAGGTTTTGGGACTAACAGGTGTGGAAGATGTGGATACTGTAGATACATTACAGATAAGGAACAAGTAGTGCTGAACAACAGTATGAACAGTGTTAGAAAATATAGGAAGGGAAATTGTTCGACTAGAGGTATAGTTTATTTAGCCCTATGTAAAGATTGCCCTAGTTTTTATGTTGGAAACTCTGAGAGGACATTAATCAGACATATATATGAACACACATAAAATTAGGAAGAAAAATCTGAATAATGCAGTCTAGAGACACCTTTACATGGAAACTAGCCATACAGGGTTTTTGTTTGGAATTTTAGAACAAGTTTTAATGGACCCTGGGGGGGTGGGGGGGGGGGCGGTTGGGAAAATTGGTTAAGTTATAGGGAAACATACTGACAAATAAAACTGAATGCAACAAATCCCCCAGGTCTAAATGACAATACATCAAACCATATTTGGTTAAAAAAAGCAAAGAAACTGCAGTTCTTTATTATTAACAACTTAATGAAGTAGTAATAGGTGTATGATTTATATTTTTGCACTGACTGTTATTTTGGATTTCAAGTATTGCATTTTATTTTAAAACTGAGATGGTGTATTTTGATAAGTGCTTTTATAAAGAAATGCATTCCACAGTTTCTGTTGGTTGTTTTAACAAAGGGGAGGGTATGTACCTTTAAAAATATTTGGCGCCTTTTAGAAGGCTAAAGGTATTTAAACAGATGAATTTTAGCTAGTTTTATTCACTTGAAAAGCCCTGCATTTCAGCAGGGTGAAAGAGTTTGTGTATTAAGTTTTATTATAATAAATCAATTTACAGCAGTTCTCAGTGTGCCTCGATTGTTTTTTTTACTTGTAGTAACTAGTGTTAATGACCGCAGCTAAATCTTCATTTGCATGCAGTAGAGTCCCGAACTATGATTGGGATTGCTGCAGCATTAGTAGAAGTGTATGTGCACCAATCCGTTATTGTGACAACAGGCCATGGTCATGCTCACTGTCACCCTTGGAGGCGCAGCATCATTCATCCACCCTGAATATTTCAAAGACATCATGACAATGACATTGTAGACAAGTTCCATGTGAATAAGGAGACCATGCAGGAAGTGGTTTATGTAGGTTTCGTCTGCAGGCCCATGAAATTGTGGATTATCCATTCCAGTGGATACAAATAAATGTGTTGCTTTATATATACTACATACAGGGATCTTTCAACAACCATCAAGTGACATAGTGTGGAGATCTCAGGCATCAACAACAGGAATACTCTATCAGTTTCTCGATGCCACACTTGAGTGGGTGGGATAGCATATACAGTTTCCATGTAGCATGGAGCACAGTGCCAATACTATGCAGAAGGTCTATAAAAGAGACTATTTCCTGAGGTACTAAGGGCCATTGACTGCACCCACATCAAAATAAAGGGTCAGCTGGTGGCCTGGGAAGAAGGTATATACACCTTAAAGGCTATGACTCCATTAGCTGCCAGATGGTCAGTAATGCAAACATCATCAACTATAATGTTATGCAGGCCATACAGGAATTACCATGACTCCCACATAGGGTACAGCTATGACCTATGCCCTTTTCTAAGGGGTTATTTTCATCAGGGACATATTATTGGCAATGCCCTTGAGCCACAATTGACATTCATCTTAAATCCACAGAGTCTAGCACACAGTGCCTGCAACTATGCCTTATCACAAACCCAGGTCATTGTGCAGGGTGTGTCTGTGATGCTGAAGGTATAGTTCACTGCCTGGATGTATCTGGTGGTTTCTTGCTATCTGACTGTGGCACATGTGCAAAAATACTTTCAGTGTGTGCCATTTTATGCAACATTATTAACAGAAGAAAGTCACAGCAGAGATGTCTCTTGTAGGATGGACATGCTACAGTACAGCAGAGAATGGAAGCTAAGCCAGGTGAGAAGTCAGTAGAGAAATGAACAACAAGGGATAAACATGCTAGATGGTGGTGGGTGCAGTACACTGTCATACTAGCAAACAGACAGTGGTGAGCACACTGCTTTGGCCCATAGTACAGAGCATTCACAGCAATTCAGTTACAGACACTGTTTTTCCCATGCATAGGATAGCCACACTGCAAATCATACATTAGCAACTTATGTAACACTGTATAAAGGAAAGGGCACAGGTATCATCATCTGTACAGGTGAGAAGGAGCACAAGTATGTAATGCCTTCCAAAGGAAGGTATCTGAGTGCCTGAGTATGGTGGAATATGAATACAGGATTGCTGGGAAAGGCATGTAGATGGGCCACTGTCAGTGTTTGTTTGAGTGTGTGAAGCACTAGGGGTATAGGTGTTTGTGTGTGTGTGTGTGTGTGTGTGTGTGTGTGTGTGTGTGTGTGTGTGTGTGTGTGTGTGTGTGTGTGTGTGTGTGTGTGTGTGTGTGTGATTGCTGGGACACAGTCTCAGCAGTAGTTTCAACATTGTATTTCAGTGACATGGACATGTCCATGGCTTGCATGGAAAGTGAGTTACCATCCCATGTGTGGTCACATGGAAGCTGCCCCTACCAGGAGTCTCAGGGTAGTACTCCAGTCCTGGTTAGATATAACAGTACTGTGTGACAATTAACAGACACACCATGACCTCTTGTACCTTCATAACTGTTGTTGCTGCAGCACAGCATGGCTGTGGCCTTGCCTATCCATGTCTATAATGGCTACAAACTATTGAGGCAAATGTGGATGGGCTGTAGTGCACACACCTGCCAAGGTTCATGCAACCTTGGGAGGACCTGCCTTGAGACAGTATGTGCTCAGTTCTGTCAAAGATGCCAGTTATCCAGGAAGTGCACTCCCAGAGGTCATCCCAAACATCCTGTTTTACCCTTGTAATCAAACCAAAGGCTGAGGTGACACAAGTCATGGCCTGTGCATTGGCCCTGGACATACAATGAATTTCATTCATTAACACCTCCCGCTTCTGTGGAGGGCAGTACCCAAGCTTTGGATATGCACCAGTGTATACATCCCTCTTATGAGGGATAGATAATTACCTGTGATGACAGTGTAATGTAAACACCATGTTTAAGTTGTACCCATTTCCCCTGGCCTTACTCCCACTGTACAGTTTATACTACTGTGCTTACCAACGATAACAGATAATCTACCTTGCCTCCTGAGCTGCCTATTGAGGATGTATTCTGGTTGTACTTTTAGCACATGCAATAAACATCAGGTTGGTGTACAACAGTAAATGAAGCATTCTGTACCACTTCTGATTTGCTACAGGCATACCAGTACCTATCTGGGGCATCATCCTGGGGTGGGCCTCCAACACAGATACCCTTTGAGCACACTGAAATGCAGCTCCAAAATCTAACACTGAACTTTGGGAATTTAAGGAGCCTTTTCCCTGTCTAAGAGATGCCAGAAAGGTCTCCTCCCATCCCCCTTCTTTCCTGTGCAAGGAGATAAGAATGTTTCTCCTCATCACAAGTGGTGTCAGTGACCCAATGTCGGACCTGCTCATATGTGCAATCCTGTCCATTCATGGCAATAATGTCCACAATAAGAGCCTGTAAAGCATGTTTCTAATATGCCTGACCAGCACCCTCATTTCCAGACAGATGTTGCCAATGGAGATGGAGGACCTGTATCATAATTTCATTTTTGACTCCAGAAAACATTTTGTGGGTGTTAATCTTGCTCAATATTTTTGCTGTTATTACTGTAACAATGCAAATCCTTGTAATGTCTCATGTTTTTTTTTCCCAGTAACCAAAAAGAATTGCTGACTCAACTATTATTATTTGCAGGAGATACTGACTTTGTGTCTGAGTCAGACCTATTTTGATTATGGTACTTGGGTAGAAACAGTACCCATTACACAAATGAAAGATAAAAAAAGCTTTCCTGGGAAAAGAAATAGCTTATCAGAGCAAGAAGTTACATTTAGAACACTCCCCCCAAACAGGTAACCATTTCAAATATCGGGACAATCTAGAGTGAGTTCCAAATGTGGAGACTGAATGGATGAAACATCAACGGTATATATAGTAAGTCCAAGATGCCATTTCTCTGAGAATTCCATTTTCTCTAAGCTACGGTGATCTTGGATTTGGTATATATAAGTCAGGGATGTTTGTGGAGATGCAGGGGCAGAATACCCCCTTACAAAAAGAAGTTTTAAGAAGAAGATTAATTTTTGAGATTTCCTCTTCTATTTTATTTTTGGTCTTTTTCTAAGTTTTCAGCAGTCAGCATTTTGAGTGCTGACATTAAATTTGGGAGCCCTCACCAAATAAATAATCATACTTTTGGGTGTATAGTTTGCAACAGACACCATTTCCTAGGAGTATCACAAAATAATATTATTTCTGGACTTATCAAAGGCCTTTGACATCATCTCTCATTCTCTCCTTCTTTTGCAGCTCTCCAAAATCGACTATCTACTCCATCCCTCAACTGGTTTGAAAGCTACCTATCAGACAGACAGCATGCTGTAAAGTAAAAACTCTCCAGTTCCCCATATATCCACAACCCCACTGGTTTTCCACAAAGCTCCACACTAGGACCTCTACTGTTTAACTATACCTAGATATGTAACTGTACTCAGCCTTCTCCTCCTATAACCTAGTTTTTTTGTCTTCCACTAGATCATTCACTCTACATTCACTCCTACTGTACTTCCTCACTCTACTATTTCTATTAAGCAACCTTTTTACTAGTCCTATATCTCTTGTACTTTCGCTCTCTGTCATCTGTACACACCCACTCTTACACCTCAACATGTCCTCTTATAGCCTATTACTCTTATAACTTGTGTGACAAAACTCCCTAACAGATTTAAGCTTACACCTCCACTAGAACATGATTGCTATTAGCAGGGACGATATTGCACATACCTTGAGCAAGTAGGAATATTGACAAAAAAAACAAAACAAAAAAAAAAACACTTTAAGGCACTAGCAGTATGAATAAGCAAAAGAAAAAAAATACATTACATTCTTTTAATATCTGCTTTCAAAAAGACTTCATTAGAACACATAGAAACAGTGAAACACACTCATTTTATACATCTAAAATCGGGTCTATGTTAAAACAACAAACGGAATAAATTGTAAACACTCCGTTGAGCGAAAACTCATATACTCGAAATTGCTATATTCTAGCTCCGAGATCGCACTACAGTGAGGAAAGGGCAAATGTTTTGATCTTCACTGTACTGCAATCTCACAATAACGATTTTGAGTATATGAGTTTTTGCTCATCGGAGCATTTGCAGTTTCTTCCATTCATTGTTTTAATATAGACCCCTAAAATCAATGTGGTAACCAATAAAAAAACTCTCATTTTAATAGGACCACTAAAACAATTAAACTTGCCTAAAATGAACAGTTAATAGCAGGTCACTTTAATTTCCTATCTTCCTAAAAACACTTTATGTTTATCTGTTCATTTATGCCCAGGGAAACATCAGCTTTTAATTTTATTTTCCAAAAAACTCTCTTTTTTCTACTTGGATTTTAAAGTCTCTTCCTCTCTTATTAGCCAAAACCTGCCCTAATACTGCAAAATAAAACTTCCTGTATTTAGGACAGACCATAGTATGTTTGTGCAAAGCATTGCTGCGTCCTTAATCTTAAATGCATACACATGCTGCTTAATCCTATCATGAAGACGTCTGGTGGCCATGCCTACATAAAAGAAATCACACCCTGAACAAATCCCAATGTAAACCACACCCACAGATCCACAATTAAACTTGCCATTAGGCTGAATTGTACATGCTGTGATGCCCGTGCCCTGGCCCAGAAATCAAGGAGCCTTAATCCTCACTACTAACACCAGAGAGGGCATCTCATATAGGAAAAAGGGTAACAAATACACACAGTAAAGTGCAATCTCCCTTAAGAGCACACAGAGATCACAGTCAGTCTGGGGCTGGTTGCACCCTTTCTCTCCAGGTCTCCAGTAAGACTCCCCACTGGCACAGCTATAGAGTCCAGATCTCAGCCTAGCTGGCAAGCTAACCTCCAGTACCCTCTCTGCCCAACCAATGCTTCATGTCCCTGCCCAAGTAGCTGACACACACACACACACACACACACACACACACACACACACACACACACACACACACACACACACACACACACTTTGAGATAAGTATTTATACAACTTCACAGACACTCCTGGGAAAGGCTGACACATTCTCCAGCTGTGCCCCTATACCCAGACTATATGGTAGTAATTCCTGCCACCACCAGCTAATAATTATCAGCTATCTAAAGGCCCTTAAATGGGTGCCCAATTATTACTGTGCAATAGCATTATCCAATTGGCAAGTGTGACTAAACAGTCTTAAGGTTTATTAGAGTGACTTTGTACAATGAACTCTATACATATGCAATGCACTCTAGAGCTTAACTTATCTCTACATAAACCAGCCACAGTTGAAAAGGGTTTAAAATATTTAATGATAAATACTAAAAACATAAGACAATACTACTACACTACAGTGCTATTCAATAGTTCAGAGATCACATAGAAACTTAAAATAATTCAGTAGTACAGTTCTGACATAACAGAAAAACACTTAGTCTAATATTTTCTAATTCCTAGCTATTGCTACAAGAAAACATACTTCTAAGATAACTTACTTAAGAGAGCATAAGGAAGTGCTGAGTTGGATGTCAAACAAAAATTCTTACAGTCTCTCTCTGAGCGATAGTTTTTAAAATCACTAACAAACATTTCTGCAAGCCCTCCCAGATTACATCATTTTGACACTTAGGTTTCCCAGTATACACATTACATAATTTATTTGACACTTAGCCTGGCGTTCCCAGGCCAACAGGCTACATTATTTAGCAAACTAACACCTGCTTAGGAAGCTACAACAATAAAAGACATTTCACATGTACACTCTAGTAATTATTCCTTAAGTTAAAGAATAGAAAGATTGTGCTAGAACAGACAGACTGACTCCGAGCTCTGCCGATCAAATGATAGATATGAAACAATTTAATATCAAAAGAAAGATTTGAAATGCTTGACTTAGTTTTCCTTACAGAAGATGGCGATGTTGTTACTATCTTGAAGTTCAACATTTTATTATTTTCTTTCATTTAAGAAACAAGCCTGTATTTTACATTTATATTTGCAAATGCCAGAATTATGCATCAATTTCTATTTGACTAGGCTGGCAGCCTCCACCCATCTCTACCAGCCTTCACACATGCTATATGAGGTATATAAAGAAAGACCATCCAAAATAAATCGGCAAACCGAGCAATTGTAACATTTGTAAGTTTCTTTACCTTTGTCTGTACCAGATTGTGTTAGCTTATAATCATTTTTTTTCCAAGTATTTCAAGCACACATCTTTATTATACACAAACAAAGGACATTGACCTTAAACCTCAACTAAATCTTTATTCCCCTTAATAATTTTCCAGTTTTCCTCTATTAAATGTCTAATATCCCTGGTGTCCACTGACATACCCAGGGTACAACAGGGGAGAGGTATAACATTAAAGTTATAATTGCCATTATCCTCATGAAGTCTTACCCCTTTACTATGGTCATTTTTATTCTCAAACCCACCAAGAAGGATAGGCTTAAAAGTGGTATACCTTTTAACAAGTATCTCCTGTGCTGTCTTATTCAAATCTGTAGAACTGTAGCTTCTATCTATAAATAACTCTGTTATAAATTTAATTTCCTTCAAAAACCTTGTTGTCAAAGGAAAAATTAACTTCAAAAAGATCAATACACGGCAGGTTCAGGTTAAGGCACTTTAATCTTGCAGCAAGGAGACAAAAACATGCTAATACAGAGTTTGTCTAACTAAAATCAGGAAGTACAGACATTTTTATACATTTTCTAATAAGACATTGCCTACCAAGCTGACGTAGCAGATCACAAGTTTTAGCATCATTACTTCATAGCAGCTGTTTGTTCATGATTTTCTGCTTGCACTATCAATTTTGTGAAATATTTCATAAGAAAAACGTGGCCTTGACGATCACCGGTTAGATACAACTTTCCACTATGCAATGTTACCATTCAAGGTACTATGGCTAATTTGAGCACAAAGCAAGTATAGATTGCAGTCCATTTCTTTAAACAGTCCTTTGTCTGTCTTTATCTCTTTCCTCTGCAGCTGTGCATGTTCTCATAACACGAACAGAGCTAATTGTTCAAAATCATAACATTATAGAATATGGTATTGTTTCATTTATTATTTCCTGAACTAACACATAATCACCTGCTTCTCAGTATATCTCCAAAAGGCATAAACATGAATTTTGCTGTGCTAGCAAACAGTAGGTCAAAGGACATCTTGCAAGTTTCAGAAAGCATACTGCAATTTCAAAAACATCTTTTAGTCTCATATAAAACTAAGCTGTATATAAAATAGAATGAAAAATGTGTTAACTCTTTTAGCTTCTAATTAGCACTAAGCACACATATTAATATACATTTTTCTGACACTTGTCATCACTATTCATCCATGAGGCCTTACTAAATTGGCCTCTAGTCATATTCCTTTTCATTTGATAAGGATGGTTGCTTGCAAAATGAAGGCAGCTATCAGAAAATGTGTCATTCCTATGTATATTACTTTGAAATGTCTGAGTATGAAAGTTTAACATCTAAGAAGGACAACTCCTGTCCAAATTTTCCTGTAGTGAATCTAAGGAGTACTTCCTGACACTATCTTTTTTGTAAGGTTATTCTTTTAAAAAGATTTGTTGATGACATTTTTTATATTAGAAGGTGAAGTGGCCATAGCAAGTTTTTTGGCTAGTTTAACTGATACGTCCCCATTCCTTAGATTCACTACAGGAGCAGTTGGAAAGGAGGTGTCTTTCTGAGATGTTAAACTTGCATGGGATGAACATACACAGATGTTTTAAATTGGGATACATAGGAAGGACTCATTTTCTAATAGCTATCTTCATTTTGCAAGTTACCATCCTTATCAAATGAAAAGGAATATTCCTAGAGGCCAGTTTATTAGGGCCTCACAGATGAATAGTGATGACAAGGTTTTTGAACAGAAAATTAAATTTATAATGGAGTTATTTACAGAAAGGGGCTACAATTCTACAGATTTGACTAAGACAGCACAGGAGATACTCACTAAATGGTATGCCACTTTTAAGCCTATCCTTCTCGATGGGATTTGAGAATAAAAACAACCATGGTAAAGGGGTAAGACTTCATGAGGATCATTCCAGTTATAACTGTGATGTTGTACTTCTCCCCAGTTATACCCTGGGTATGCCAGTGGATACTCGGGGTATTAAATATTTAACAGAGAATAACTGGAAAATTATTAAGGGGAATAAAGATTTAGTTGAGGTTCTAGGTCAGCGTCCTTTGTGTGTAAAAAACATATGTGCTTGAAATACTTGGAAAAAAAATATTGTAAGCTAACACAATCTGGCACAGACAAGGGTAAAGAAACTTACAAATGTTACAATTGTTCAGTTTGCAGATTCATTTTATTTATTTTCATTTTCCATTTGTTTACCAGGTTAGTCTGACTGGACACAAGGTGACCATTTTCAGTGGTGCCTGGAAAGAAAACCTCCAGATACATAGCAAAAAATTATGTAAACATCGCTATTTTGTACAAAGAGCACAGAACATACAAAAGGAGTGAAATCATAGTTTTACAAATGATGCAGCATTCAGTAGTTAGAATATTGAGAAACAATTAAACAAGCTAGTATACAACAAATATACAATTGCTTTAACATAAATTCAAAAAAACAGTTTCCATAGACAAACAGGGTAAAAAAACTAGAATTCATAACTATAAAGGTGGCCTAAACACTTGGTTCACAGTACTATGCATTAAGTGAAACTACACAGCATAACTGTGATCTAGGGTGATGAAAGTCAGGAAAAGGGGAAATTAGTCTGGTTCTGCACAGGAACATATCCAAGTTTTGAATAGGAGATCTTTTAGTAGGGATTTGAAAGAATATTTACTATTTAGACATCTAATGTCAGGGGGTAGAGATTTGTAGGCCTTAGCAACAGCATAGGAATAAAGAGATTGGCCTGAGCTGTGTAAGCAATTGGTAACAGTCAGTAGTGTGGTATTCGAAGATCTTAGTTGATGCACAGTATTATGGAAGGTGAGCAGACCAGAGAAGGCAGGTATTTTATTTGGCTGATATAGCAATTGGGGTCAGGAGAAGTTGATTGTATTTTAATAAGTTAGGGAGTTCTAACCATCCTAGTTGTCTTAGGGAGAGGCAATGGTGAGAACAAAACTTAGCACTGGTTGCAAATTTTGAGAGTTTATTGTAGCAGGTAGATAGTTTCAGAAGGTCAGATTTGTTTAGGTTAGTGAGAACTGAGGAAGTATATAGTAAGGTGGAGAGAGGATGTGTATGGGAAATAGTGATTCGGGATTCCTGTGTGAAAAAGCTCTTACAGTGGTAGACTCAACCTAGTTTTTTACGAACTTTGGCAATTGTTAGTGCTATATGTTTACTGAATTTTAGGCTTTTGTCAATAGTTACACCTAGTAGCTTGGCTTGAGTTACTGGCGTGATAAGGGTATTGTTGGAGGATGTTATTGATAATGGTGAGGTAGGGGTGAAAATTTTGGATGAGTGGGAGATCATGAGTTGGGTCTTAGATGAGTTAGTATGAGTTGGGAGGAATTTAGCCATTTTTTTATAGTAATGAAGGCTTCCTGGGTTCTATCTTGGAGTAATTGTAGAGAGGGGGCTGAGCAATAAGGGTGATGCCAACCACATACTGTACTATATTAGTTTTTTGGGTAGCTGAGGGGAGGTTATTGGCAAAGATGGAAAATAGTAATGGACCAAGAATGGATCCTTGTGGAACACTTTGTCCCACTGGGAGAAGAGGAGAGAGAGAGAGAGAGAGAGAGAGAGAGAGAGTTATGCCATTTAACAGCTTGTTGCCGGAGGGACAGATAATTTTTAAATGACAGAGAGGAGTTATTCAGATTGAGCTCAGAGAGAGTCAATAGTAATTTGCAGTTGGATACCATGTCAAATGCCTTTGACAGGTCTAGGAAGACAACAGATATTAAGTTACTGAGAATTCTTTGTTGGTTGACGTTGTCAGTAAAGGATATAAGGGCAGAGGTGATACTACGGTTTGGACAAAATCCATCTTAGGAATTTGCTAGCAGGTTATATTGAAGAAGATGATTCAGTAGTTTGGTGTGTAGATATTTTTCTAAGATTTTTGATAGGGGAGATAGTATAGTTATCGGGCGATAATAACTAAGGTATGTCGGGAACCACCTTTGTGTAGGGGGACGATGTAAGAAGTTTTCCAGACATAGGGGACAGTGTGTTCACCTATAGATCTATTGATGAGTATGGGAATAGGGCAGGCAATGGCAGAGGCTGGAATCCTAAGGTAATCAGTGGGGAGTTTATCAGTTGAGAGAGTGGTGGGTTTCAATTTGGCAAGGTGTTTATGAATTAGTTCAGTTGGAACTGGTTTAAGAGAAAATTGGGCATTGGTCTTATGGTGACAGTTTTGCATTTTGGGGGTATTTGTAGTAGTAGTGGGGAAATTGTTGAATAACTTTTGGATGGAGGAGGTGAAATAGTCATTAAACTGGGTGGCAATATCACTATCACCTTCAAGGTTAGGGTTTGTGGAGGTGATTTTGCCTGGCCAGAGAATATGGTTGATTGCTGACCAGAATTTATGTGGATTGTTGTAGAGTGTTTTTTTGTAGCTGGATATAATAAGTTTTTTGTAATTACGTATTTTTTTTTTTTGCTTTGTTTTTGAGCTCTGGAAAGTATTGTCAATTTGTACTTGTTTTGTTGGTACACCAGTCTGGCCCAAGCTATGTCTTGTTGTTTGAGTAGGGATATTGTGTCCTTTGAGATCCAGGGAGCTGGGTTGGTTTAGTACAAATTGTACGCTGTGGCACCATAAAATTAAGGATACCTAATAAGGTAGTATTAAAGTACTCCATGGCTTCATCTAATTGTAGAGTTTTAAGAGGTGACCAATTTATTTTTTTAAGGTGTTGATAAATTGGTCTGGTAGGACATTTTTGGAACTATGGATAGAATGTAGGATGGGGTTTTGTGTGCTGTCTTAGTATGAATGTGGGTAGGTGATCACTGAGGGAGTCGGGCAATGTACCAGATATATTGGCAGATGAAGGCTTGTTGGCTAGGATCCAGTTTTGGATGGTCCTTCTTTATATACCTCATACAGCATGTACAATTCAACCTAATGGCAAGTTTAACTGTGGATCTGTGGGTGTGGTTTACATTGGGATTTGTTCAGGGTATGATTGTTTTTATGTAGGCATGGCCACCAGACGTCTTTGTGATAGGATTAAGGAGTATGTGTATGCCATTAGGATCAAGGACAACAGCAATGCTTTGTATAAACACACTATGGTGTGTCATAAATACAAGCAGTTTTATTCTGCAGTATTAGGGCAGGTTTTGGCTAATAAGAGGGGAGGAGACTTTAAAAACGAAGTAAAAAAAAAACAGAGTTGCTTTGAGAAATAAAATTAAAAGCTGAAACTTCCCCAGGCTTAAACAAACAGATAAACATGTTTTCTGAAAGATAGGCAATTAAAGTGACCTACTATTAATTGTTAATTTTAGGCAACTTTAATTGTTTTATTGGTCCTATTAAAAGGAGAGTTTTTTTTAGTGTTTATCACATTAATTTTGGATGTATAAATTGAGCGTGTTTCACTGATTGCATGTGTTCTCATGAAATCTTTGCATTCCTGACTCATATAATCTCTGCACTGCAAGAGCAAGGCTGCTATTATTCACACTTCATAGTCTACTGTTCTGATATACTGCAATGGTACCATTTATGACATACCCCTCCTTGAGGTATGCTACCAGGTCACTCTGTATTGTATTGGAAATCTCAGAATGGATCATATGCACAGCCAGGTGATGCCAGCCATACTTCTGTGCTATGAGTCAGCAATGAAATATGTCTAGTGAGGTTAGTGCCCATTGCAGGGATGCCTGGTGGTGCAGATAGGAAAATAAGATCCTCCAGTATTGTTTACATCATACCTATAGGAAGCATTTTTGCAGGCAGTTTTTGTGGTCTCCAATATAAGGTTGATGCCCAGCACTGTCCTGCAAGGACACTTAGTGATGTAACTGGCATTACTCAAATTGGTGAGATTTGGAATCGTACCTAACAAGATGTTACCCAACCAGATAAGGATGGTAATTGATATTCAGGAAGAGGAAATCTCAAAGTCAGTAGTGGCGGTGGTGAGCCCATGGAGAAACTAGGCACAAGGGATTACCATGAAAGGCAGAGGTGGGTGCAGTATTTCACGGCACTGCCTAAGAGGCAAAATCTGGTTCACAACTATGGGTCACATTAAATATAACATACAGTAACAATGCTGCATGCAAGAATACAATAAGAAAATGTATTATTATGCACAGACTGGCCACACTGTGCATCAGACCTTGGTAACCAAACATAGAGGATGGGGCTCAGTTGTCATCATGCATACAGTTAGAGAGGCTTACAGTGACAAGTGTCAGCAATGGGTATTACGACTGTGTGCGGGTACGTTTTTGGTATATTGACTGGGATGAGCCATGAAGACTGTCAAGAGAGGAGGCTGTATATCTTATGTAGTATACTTGGGGTGAGTTGTGTGGTGCTGATGGGTGTGTGTGAGTGTGCATGGATGCAGCTCCTGCAGACAATGGTACACAGTGCTAGGATCTGAAAGAAAATTCTAGATCACCCTTAGAAGTTATGTGCACCAGTCATGTATGTCAATATCCAAACTGGTAACCTTACTGCAGACTGTGACAGGCACAATATACAGCATGCAGAGAAGGTCGAGTGCTCCATGAAAGCTAATGGCATAATGTGTTATGGGTGTTTTCAGCATGAGCCCCCCATCTTTGTCTGCATCTATTGCAACCAAAAGTGCTCTCAAAACTAATTGGAGATGCACAGGTGGTGGAGCTACAGGACCTACACTGCATCCTTACCCAACAATGGGAGACTTCCCGCCAGAAGTGGAAGAGGATTGACTATTAGTGTAGCCATGAAATTGGTGCTGGCCATTATATGTTAGCACATAAGGACATCTGCAGCATGCAGACTCCCTATGCTCACTTCCAAAAATGCTGCATAAATCGGCCAGATCATGTACCACATCAATGAGATCTGATGTGGCTGCAGTGATATATGCCTGTTCCTTTATGACAGCTCTACACATATGTTGTGGAGTGTCCATTGAGACATTCAGCTCAAGAATGAGACAGTAGTCATGGCTTTGTTGATCACCAGTATGCCAACCCCAACTTTTATCACCACGCCAAAAGGAGATAAGCAACCTAGGATGACTCTGCCATAGAAGAAATGGACATACCCTGTGCTGATGTGTTATACTTATGTGTCATCCTGGGACTGAGAAGTAGGTTGCATAGGGGCTGTATCCAAGGAAGGGAGATGATATTCTTGTCACAAAACCCATGTCTAGCAATGCCCTTGTGCCATCAGATTGCACTGAGTTGCCAAGCTCAGACAGCTTCTGAACATTAGAAATGCAAATATCCACAATAGTGGACTCTGATACTGAAGCACCTGCAAAATACATAAATACTGCTAAATGTATTAATGCACCCCTCTGAAAAACACAAATCCCAGTGGTAGTACAGCTACAAAATAGAGTGCAATGCAAAATATATAGACAGCATACCTTTTTGTTGACTTATATGGCTGCTAAAGTTCTGATGTGGCTCAAGAATAAAATAGCTATGTCCATTAGGTGTATGGGTATGAGTCAGGTAAACTGCAAAGTATGTTATGCATTGCCAAGTGACATAAGTTGCAATGTACATTATTCATTGCCAACTGAAAGTTAAGGTGCTCTGTGAAGATCTGCACCAAGGTTGAGTCCTCTACTGGAATTGAGGAAACCTACATGGCCCCAAGACAGAGATACTTAGGGCCTTTCTGAGTCATAACAGTGGTCTTATATCATACTTGGTTATGAGTTCAGCTGTAGACATCTACTGCATTCACCTCTTTAACAAGGTCCTATCAGACAAGCCCTCTAAAGGCACAATCTTCATTAATTTTTTGTAGTACCACCAACCATCTTCAAAGTGGGCCTGCAAGACAACGTCATTTTCTAGTGGAGTGAGCTTCTCCTTCTCCTTCATACCTTTGTCAGGCACATGCACGTGTACATGTAATGACACGCATGTGCAAGCAATCCGTGTGTTATACCCCTTCGACCCATGTCTCAGTACAATGCAACTAAATGCAGTGTTGCCATGGACTGTGTTAGTTCTCACCTGTGAAGAGGCACATGCCCCTATAGAGGTGTCTCCCATTCAAAGGTAGTCAGTATGAAACTCCACATGGAATATTACATTGAGATTTATGACTGTCACTGCCATCCAATGAACTAGATACTTATTTATCTTATGCAGTATGAATTGTATACATTATTAGCCAGTGACGTAATAACTGAAGTGTAGGTCAGAGAGTCAAAGGCCTTACATAAGTCCAAGAAAAAAATGTACATTTAAGTCCCAAGTAGTACCTGTTCATAAAAAGTCAATCATATTAGTAAGATTAGAGTGGCCTTTAACAAAACTATGGTGATGCATGTCAGTTGTCATGATGTTATTCTTCCTGTCCTTAATTCCATATGCCTAAAACAGACATCTTTCAAATAACTTACCTATAATATATGTTACTCTAACTGGTCTATATTTAGCTATTTTATGCGTCTTACCTTTCTTGAAAATAAGTGTTACATGAGGTAGATCAGTAAAAGATCCAACAGAATGGAAACTAAGTGGATAATTAAATATAAACTGAAAACAATAACCTGGCTCCCTTTTACGAATAGTAAACATGATAGCTGGTAAATTGTCAGGATAAAAATACATAATTCTTTTGATTTTTTTCCCAGTGTATTATTGACAAGTTCTTGAGTAATAACTGTGCAAGTATCATCAAGGCATAGAGCAGGATATACTGCATCCACAGACTTGCTTGCACCACTGCTATGGATAGCAAAGTAGATATGAAATAGATAAGCTATTGACACTGAATTAATAATTAGATTTTCTACAGTGGTTAGACTATTCCTGGCTGTGTTCATGATCTGAAGGAATTTATATATCTATAATATTCTTTTATAGTCTTTTTTTTCAGTCGCAGCAAACCTTAGTTCAATTTTTTTCTTAATTTGATTTTGACTTTTGCTACCTTGTTTAACTTAGCTTTATTTCTTTTTGATGGGTGTATTTTGTATACATAAAAGTATTTTTGTATTTTCTTATAGAATTTAATAGTGATACCATTTTGGAAATGTACTTTTTTGGCAGTATTATCATCACATTTTGAAAGTCATTATAACTGCAAATAATATCCTTCCTATTACTCAGTATGTCCCAGTCAATGGAGTGTATATTATTACTAATTTGTTCATAATGAGGTCTACCATAGTTATATCTTTCAAATGTAGAACATAATTTTTGGTTCTTATTAATGAAAACAAGACTGTATTATGGTCTGATTAACCTACTGATTTATATTCTGTAATAAATTATTCACGTTTCCAGATCCAATATGTTACAGCCTGTAATGTTCTTGTAAATGAACTGGGAAAAGCCACACATGTTATGATGCATAAAATTCCATTGTTAGCTTAACTGTAACAATATAATCTTCCTACTCAACATTTTGGATAAAGTTTCCAAATAATATGCATTTAAGGTACTTAGGATTCTCATTCAGAAAATTCAGAAATTTATTTATTTTTTTATGTTTGAAATAGTGCAGTAAGAGAATAACCTGTTGATTGCATGGTTTAAACTGTCATTAATTTGGCATTACAGAACTGATGTACATTTCTGTGAAATAAGTTGGAATATTTATAGTAATTTACTATGGTACTGGAATTTTGTGAAACAGACTAAAATTAAATTATTATTATTACTATGTTATTATATTACTATTATTATCATTACTATTTCTATTATTTGCCACAGTCAGACATCTCAGATGTACTGATTCAACAAAGTTGATATGACAGTTGGATAAGCCGGTTACTATGGATAGAAAATATCCTATTATTTGTCAAATTAAGCAGTCACTATTCTATGTTTGGAGGATTAGTGACTATTCATGTGAAATATATTAGAATAATTTATTGTGGCAGTGGTGTATTTGTGTACACAATTTTTACTATTTTTAAATTATATCTGTGGTGTTCAAAGTCAACAAAGTAGCTACAACTGCCAGACTGGCAGAGCCTGGGGGATGGATATGACTCACATATTGTTTACTCAAGTTAAATAGCCATTATTTAGACTTTGCAGGACAAATGTGCATTTGTGTGAAGTAAATTGGAGTACTTTACTGTGGTCATTTTTTTAACCAAAACCAGACATTTGATATGGTAAAATGGTTATAACTGATTGACATGGATTTTGTCTGTGGATAAAGTGACTGATCACTGCTGTTGGTTGATCACTCTTAAAAAGTCGCTGATAGGGCACAGCAGGAGCAGTGACACACAGTATATATGTAAACCTATCACTGCTATGGCTTATGCTTTTATCTGTGTTTGTGTTTGTGGGACTCCTGCAGTGTATTCAAGAGTAGTGAGCTGCCCAAATTTCTTTCACTTTCCATCATAGTCAGACATGAGGACTGTACACACTTAGTCATTGTCTGTGGTGGTGTGTGGGAAGGATGTGTATGACCACTGGCAGAGTGAGTAGCCATCTCAACACACTTGGATCTATAGTTGAGTTCTTGTCCATAGCTCCTTTTGTATACAGTCTGCATGTCCTCTATGTTTCTGTGTGGATTTTCCATGGTGAGCTGACTTGTCCAACATCCCAATGGTGAATTGAAATTTCACCAATTTTCCTTTAGATAAGTGTGCAGTGTTCACTGATAGACCTGGCTTGTTAAAGCCAGTGTGTGTGTGTGTGTGTGTGTGTGTGTGTGCGAACAATAATATTTCCACTTATAATATTATCAGACACCTGTATAATGCTTCTGGGTAGCAGTAATGAAAATCAGTAAACAAATTATTATCTTTAAACACTCGGTGCTTCTGGGAGATTAACAATCTATATAAGTGGATTTTGACAAGGGCTTAGTAAAGGTGTCTGACACAGACCCCTACCTATTGTGAAATCAACCTTGCTCAAAGGTGTGCACAAAAGATCACTGTATCTTATTTGGGAGGCTAGGGTTAATGTGATCATTATTTCTTTAATTTCCTCACTAATATCAGAGGCTTTTTATAGCTTGTGTGGTAGTTGAGTAAAGTTCAGCCATTATTTCTTTAACTTTACACACAGCACAACCCACACAGTGTGCACAGAAAAGCATTATAACTGGAGTAAAAGCAGTATATTGTCTTGGGGAAGCAAGGTGAAATAATACATTACACATTAATGAAATTGTTATTTTTTCATATTTTTTCACAAACATCAGGCATATAAACAGGTGGATTCCTTTTTTGGAGGGCAGACAAAAGGTGATCTATAACATTTATATAAATATATATATATATATATATATATATATATATATATATATATATATATATATATAGTTGTGTGTGTATTTGTGTGTGTGTGTGTGTGTGTGTGTGTGTGTTGTTGACATCAACAAGTTGAAATATGTTGCAGTGCTGTATTTTTTCTTTCACTTTCATCTTAGTCTGACATGAGATATAAACATTAGGTGACTGTGATTTGAGGGCAGGGAGAGGAGGCATGCTGTATATGTATGTATGACAACTTGAAATGTATGATTGCAGCTATTTGTTTCTTCCTTTTCATCCAAATTTAAATCCACTTTTCCAACTGTATCCCTCATTGACAGGGGTGACAACTGCTGATTGTGGTTTCTTTTCTGGGGATAAACTCTTGGCTAGGCTTGTAAGGGTCCCAGAGCCATTAGCCTAGTGATCTCCTATGATCCTATAATCCTACCAGAGAGATAGGGTATACACAGAAGGTGACTAGCTTATATTTTTGGTGGGGAAGGGGGCAGGCAATCCTGCTAGTTTTGATTCTTGTTGTCTTACAAGCATTTGCACTCTCAATGTATTATTATTTTGTCAGCTTTCAACGTTAAGCCTTGGGCGCAACTTATTAATTCCTTGAAAGAAAAAATTAAGAATAAAAATCTTTCCTGAGTAATGATTTTTGTTGAGGTGATCATCACAGAAAAGGCTGGGAAGAAAGCTTTGCAATGAATATCAGAGTATCTAACATCTGATGGTTTTTGGGGACCTAGCAGTCACCATATTTAATTTGATGGTTTCCTCTGCAGTTGTTATAGTGCAATTTTACACTGTTAAGATGTGTTGAAAAGAGGTAGGGAAAGGCTGAATAGTAAGACAGAGTGTAAGATGAAAAAAAAACAAAAAACATTTGGCTGACATGGGGAGGTCAAGATACTGGCAAATCAGCAGTCTTTGACTATGGCTCCATTTCATCTAAGACCAGCGCTGACCGCAAAGGGAGGTCCATAACTGATGTAGGGAATGGAAATCCAAGATCTTCAAGCTGGCATTGGTTGTGGATTTTGATTAAATGTTCAGGTTTTGTAGGAATATTTTTAATTTAATCAATTTTTAGTGGTGTGAGATGAATGTGCCACTGACTTCAATGGTTAGGACAGGCTTTTCCCCAGTGCAGTGGTACAGCGGTAGTATCGTTGCCTCACAGCAAGAGGCTCTCTGGTTTGACTCTTGACTGGGAAACCTTCTGTGTGGAATCTGAATGTCCTCTATGCATTCATTTGGGTTTCCTCCCTCATTATAAAGATGTGTCTGGAGTGTTTCTCTTGGGTTTCTGCTGAAAACTGGCTTTGTTCCAAATCAGACTTTCCCAGTTAACAAATGTTAAATAAATAAATTGTTTGTTGAGCCTTTGATAGATTATCAATGTTTGCCTTTAGGATTGCTGTATAAGAGTTTTTTTTTTTAATGTTTGCAGTTTGAAGTACAGGCAATATACATTTGTTATGCTTAGTAATTGTTTGCTGGTTATAACTTCAAAGATAACTTTTTTATGCATAAATGCATTCATGCTTAGTATCAGCTGATTGCACTATTCATCATTTTTAAAATGTTACTTTTGTGTCCCATTTGATTTTTTTTCACTGTGTTACTCGGATACTGTGGGTTGTATAGTATGCTGTTAACTTGGGAATTATATAGTATTAACACCATAGATCAGGCACAACTTTCAACAAGTTCAGTGCTGAAATCAATGTCAGATTACTCCTGACATAATGCAGTCAGAATGCCCCAACAGTTTAACTTAGATGCAGACACCCTGATCTGTACTTTCCATGGTGTGTTATTATTAATAATCAAAAAAGTGTAAGAAACTTCTCTGTGCGGAAGATTTTCAGTCCATATATTTCTAGTTAATCATAGTATATTAATCAGATCAGACAACAGTATTAGAAGTAGCGAACATAAACTCGTCTTAAGTTAAAACAAAACAAAACAAAAAGTAATAATAGAAAATATATAAAGGCAGGCAGTCTGTTTCCAGTTGAAAATCCTTTATTAAGTACACAGGCAAGTGATCCAAGTAAAACAAAAATAGAATAATAATTTCCTCACAAGCTTTCAAAATATATATATACTTTTATCAGGCATGGGAGTGTTTTTTTTTTATTGTGCTGTAAAACAAAGTGTTATTGGTACACATGTTAACTTCACATCCCTTCCCCCATCAGTGTGGACATTCAAGCTGGTCCTGCCCTACTTAGTAGCTGTCATAATAATATATAACCCTTATGTACTTTAAATAAAATTATATAATGATGTGGTACCTCTTATTTAACCAAATTATTAAGTAGATTATTAAGTCTGTGATTTTATCCAAGACAATATACTACATGGCTGGAAATATATCAACCTTAGTTCATTTGGCAATCAAAATATATATATAAATATATACAACTGCAAAAACTATGAAGGATCCTGTTAGAATCGAAAAACTTTTGAAACCAAAACACACCGTCCACAGCAGTGAACCACAATAAAGGAATCCACAAAGCCAGGTATATAAAAGATGAGAAACTAATTGTACATTTTGTATATTTATACAGCAAGGTGATAGTTTTTATTGCCCTTATTTAAAGAAGATCATTAAAACCAGTGCAGGGGGTGACTGTAACACTAAAAAAGTAATTTACAGGGCACAGTGCAATGAATGTGATGCATTCTATGTGGGCAAGACTGTAAATAAACTCAAGCGTAGGATTTTATGTCATCTGTCAGAAATCCGGTCTGGATGTAAAAATAATGCAATAGCCAAACACCATTCTCTTCATAAAAGACACACAGGTTTTAAGTTCCAGATCCTGGATTGCATAGACATGGGTGATCTTGAAGGAGACATCCCAAATATTCTGGAGAAACATTAACTCATGTGGCAATTAAAGCTGAACTCTTTTAGGAAGCCTGGACTAAACTGCTACTGTTCAATTAAAAGTGCACTGGAACTTAGAAAATTGCCACATTGTTTACATGACTAATTGTATTTTATTTTATTTTATTCTACAAATTGGTTTTAAATACCATTTTAAATCAGTTGAAATTTAAGTGTATACTTTGTTTCCATCATCTTACATACATTTTTTCTTATTTTAATTTTTTCTGGTTCTTTTTTCCACTTTATTCAAAATGATGTGTAATAACAATACTAATTATACAATTATATAGGTTTTTAGGGTTCTTGTACACAGACCTGAAGAAGTCTAGAAGGATGAAAGCGATCTTTATTAACAATAGGTTATGAAAATAGAAATTGATTTTTACATGCAAAATGTATATGTATATATTTATATATATTTTTTGATTGCCAAATGAACTAAGGTTGATATATTTCCAGCCATGTAGTATATTGTCTTGGATAAAATCACAGACTTAATAATCTACTTAATAATTTGGTTAAATAAGAGGCACCACATCATTATATAATTTTATTTAAAGTACATAAGGGTTATACATTATTATGACAGCTACTAAGTAGGGGAGGACCAGCTTGAATATCACACTGATGGGGGAAGGGATGTGAAGTTAACATGTGTACCAATAACATTTTGTTTTACAGCACAATAAACCACTCCCATGCCTGATAAAAAGTATATATATATATATTTAGAAAGCTTGTGAGGAAATTATTACTCTGTTTTTATTTTACTTGGATCACTTGTCTGTGTACTTAATAAAGGATTTTCGATTGGAAACAGACTGCCTGCTTTGCTTGGATTACTTTTGAATACTTAGTAATGCTGTACAATTATATATATTTTATTATCACTTTTTGTTTTGTTTTGTTTTGACTTGACAAGTTTACATTCGCTACTTCTACTACTATTGTCTGATCTGATTAATATATAGTGATTAACTAGAAATATATGGACTGAAAAATCTTCCACACAGAGAAGGTTCTTACACTATTTTGTTTTTGGACCCACTATACTTTAGTGGGTTGTTTTGAGACTTTGGGGATACCACGGAGATTACTTGTTTTTTATTATTAATAATCAGGCCTACAACATCTAAGGAAGTCTTTTTTGTAGTGTGCCCTTCTGTCTATATCCCCTAGGGTTGTCTATCTGTTAGAAAAAGCAATAAATGTTTCATGCAGCTCACCAAAAAGCATTGAATTCTCCTTGATCTTTTTTTTTTGTGTCCTACCGCTCACCTTCTCAGAGTGACCGTCAGCTTGCTTCAAGATTAAACTGCATTTAATATCAAGTCAAACAGTTTGAAATTATCTTTCTGACTTATTATTTTTCTCATCCGTGTAGTAAGTCTTTTGTTCTACAGATTGCATTTCTGTATTAATACTTAGCATCTATATGTGCCGCATAAGTTGTGAAGCATGATTTATGCATATATTTGTATGTGCATTTTGTCATGCAAGTTGTTATTGAGAAATGTGGGCATAATGGTCATAGTATAAGGATAAAAGCACAGTACTCTGGGCACAATGGTCATAGTAAGATATAGATAACAGCATGGTACTCCACAATGGTCATAGTATAATTATAGTGGCACAGTACTCTGTGCACAATGGTCATAGTATAAGGATAGTAGCACAGTACTCTGAGCATGATGGTCATAGTATAAGGATAGTAGCACAGTCCTCTGGGCACAATGGTCATAGCATAAGGATAACAGAGCAGTCCACTGGGCACAATGGTCATAGTGTAAGGAAAACAGCACTGTACTCTGGGCACAATGGTCACAGTATAAGGATAACAGCATGGTACTCTGGGCACAATGGTCATAGTATAAGGAAAACAGCACTGTGCTCTGGGCACAATGGTCATAGTATAAGGACAACACAGTACTCTGGGCACAAAGGTCATAGTATAAGGATAAGATCACAGTACACTGGGCACAATGGTCATAATATAAGGATAAGATCACAGCACTCTGGGCACAATGATCATAGTAAGATATAGATAACAGCATGGTAGTCTGGGCCCAATGGTCATAGTATAAGGATAGCAGCACAGTACTCTGGACACAATGGTCATAGTATAAGGATAGGACAGTACTCTGGGCACAATGATCATAGTAAGGATAACAGCACAGTATACTGGGCACAATGGTCATATTATATGGATAACAGCAGGGTAATCTGGGCACAATGGACATAGTATAAGGATAATAGAGCTGTACTCTAGGTACAATGGTCATAGTATAAGGATAGTAGCACAGTACTCTGGGCACCATTGTCATAGTATAAGGATAGTAGCACAGTACTCTGGGCACAGTGGTCATAGCATAAGGATGAAAGCACGGTACTCTGGGCACAATGGTCATAGTGTAAGGATAACAGGATGGTACTCTGAGCAGAATGCTGATAGTATAGGCATAACAGCACAGTACTCTGGGTGCAATGGTCATAGTATAAGAATAACATCATGGTACTCTGAGCACAGTGCTCATAGTATAAGGATAACAGCACAGTACTATGAGCACAATGGTCATAGTATAAGGATAACAGGATTGTACTCTGGGCACAACGGACACAGTATAAGAGTATCAGCACAGGACTCTGGACAAAATGATAATAGTATAAGGATAGTAGCACAGTTCTCTGGGCACAATGGTCATAGTATAAGGATAGTAGCACAGTACTCTGGACACAGTGGTCATAGTATAAGGATGACAGCACAGTACTCTGGGCACAATGGTCATAGTATAAGGATAGTAGCACAGTACTCTGGACACAGTGGTCATAGTATAAGGATGACAGCACAGTACTCTGTGCACAATGGTCATAGTATAAGAATAACAGCATGGTACTCTGCGAAGAATAGTGATAGTATAAGGATAACAGGGCAGTACTCTGGGTACAATGTCATAGTATAAGAATAACAGTGCAGTACTCTGGGTTATTCATTAGTAATTGGCTTTAGTGGTTATGCAGGTAATTGCCTACTTACTAGGAGAAATAGCAACTGTGATTTAGTGTACATGGTAACGTAGTGTTCTTATAATGTTTTTATGCTTTTATTGTTTTATACAAGTCTAAAATAAGTAATGTAAGTAATACAGAATGGTTTTCATATTCAGTGTGTATATTTTGTTTCCTTTATGGCATGTCACAGACCTCATTGCAGTTTTGTGTGTCTACTTCTGTGTCTATGTAGACAAAAGCCATACATTATTCTCCTTAGAGGCAACATGTGACCACTGCCATAAGAAAGTCTTGCTGTACTGAAACTATTTCTACATATGTCATTGGGCCCTTCACTCAGCCTTCATTAAGCTATTCTTTCAGTATAATAGCCCCTTTGGCATGTATCTGTCCACATGCATGCAGTAATTAGAAAACCCACATATATGGCCTGAACAATATGTCCCATGGACCACCTCACAGCCCTGTCACTATACTCAGACTTCTAAGAGGTCACCTGAGACTGGAATACAAGACATCCTCTGACACAATACGTATGGACCTACTGCACATCAGCAATTAAAATGGCATCAGAGATACTTGGTCTGGGAATATAAACCTCTTCTGCAACATTGACAGAATGGTTTGGAGAGGCGGGTATATTTTACACAGGATACCACTGTTCTGGATTAGATTCCCCATCCACATAAAATAAATCTCCTCCCTGTCCATAATCAAAAGTGCCTTGGATCTATAGATGGCTAACAGAAAATTTACCACAGGACAGCCCCCTTTACTACTAATGGATAGAAGCAGTTCCAAAATGTATTATCCCATGCATGGGTCCCCTCAAAGTATCTATGGTATGATCCCAGCTATTCAATCTAGGAGGTAATTATCAAGCATGGAATGGGTAAAGCCAATCCAGCAAAACAGGTTAATTCAAACAACAAAGGCAAATTGGATAGGCTTAAAATGGCGCACAAGGGCATCTAGCCAAGTACTTACCTATGATCTGTAATCATGCAGTTACAGTAAGTTAAAATTAACTCCAACAAGCCCAGTAAATCATCATCTTCATTAACCCCATTTCCCATTTTCTGCATGGGGCCAGGGTGTTGTGACAACTGTTGGCACCCCTCTTTGTTCAGTGGTATACCTCTGCCTTCTTTAACACTCATGCCGGACTGTCACAGGCCTTGTCTCACACAATCCATCCACCCCTTTACTGGACACCCTTGTTTCCTTTTGGCTTCTTCCTGCCTGTCCCAAATCTTCTTCACTAGATTGCCTTCTGCTTTTCTGCACATGTGCCTAAACTACCTTAATTTGTTCTCTTTGATCTTTTCTGCAACTGGAGTTACTTTGCCTTTGGCTCTGATATCCTCATTTTTTTGTCTCTCCCACAGTGTGCATCCAGCCACCCATGTCAGGCACTTCATCTCCATCACCTATAGCTTCCTCAACTGTTTTACCTTTACTGCCCAAGTTTCCATGCCATGCAGTAGTACTGGTTACAGCACTGTTTTGTAAATTTCCATGTCATGCAGTAGTACTGGTTACAGCACTGTTTTGTAAGTTTCCATGCCATGCAGTAGTACTGGTTACAGCACTGTTTTGTAAGTTTCCATGCCATGCAGTAGTACTGGTTACAGCACTGTGTTGTAAGTTTCCATGCCATTCAGTAGTACTGGTTACAGCACTGTTTTGTAAGTTTCCATGCCATGCAGTAGTACTGGTTACAGCACTGTTTTGTAGGTTTCCATGCCATGCAGTAGTACTGGTTACAGCACTGTTTTGTACCTCTTACTTTTCATCTTCTTTGTCATTCTTCTGTCCTATACATCTGACACTCTTTGCCAGTTGGCTACAGCCCCTCTGATTCTAGCTTTGACCCCTTCAGACAGTCTTCTCTTCTCCTTATCCACCCGTCCCAGATACTTGAAGCTGTTAACCTGTTTCAATAGTTTCCCTTCTAACTCACTTCTCAGCTTCTTCTGGACCCCACCATTTGCTAACATTACAACTGTCTTATCTGTACTCAGTTTCATCCCATGTGTCTTCAGTTTTGCATTCCATTCCCCACATCCCTGATGAAGTTTCTGTTCAGAGTCGGCCTGTAATGCCACATGATCTGCATACAGCCACTTTGCTGATATGTCTCCTTGGACCATTTTGTTAGGAAATACTGAAGACTGGGTAGCAAAAATCTTGCTGATAACAGGTGTTTATATGAACGTAGCACAATGTTTCAGCAGGCTGAATGTAAGCGGTGTTATAACCAAGACTGAATAAGATTCAGTGGTACAAACTGTCCAGAAAACTGATTTGCTCGGTATCAGTAGGCAAATACAGCCATTTTGGTGCTTCACTGATACTTATACAATGGTCTTAAGAACGTACAAGGAAACTAATTCACCCAATGACTTCAGCTGGATGTTGAGAAGTAACTGGAATGACTGAACCCCAGGTAGGGTGAAAAATATGAGGAAGGATTTAAGTGTTACACAAGGACATGAATGCCAAATATACACACACACACACACACACACACACACACACACACACTCATAAATATACAAATACCCACACATACTCCTGTGTACAAAATTAAAACTGATGGGGGGGTGGAGCCTGAATGGCTAACTGAAAGCAGCTGTATTTTAGACCTCCATATAACTAGTTAAATAAGACAGGAAAAAAATATATTCTTTTTTTTTTCTTCAAAGTATAAAATCTTATAGATAAAGGACTAATTTACATAATTAGAAACTTTGGTGAAGTTTTACAAATAATTTCCTGTCAAAAAGCTTGGAGATATATTCACTTGTTAAAATAAACATCTCAAATAATTCACATCAGGATACTGCCTTAAAGAAGAAACTACAACATATAGCATCTACCCTGCAGGAGTTGTCTTTGAAGATGGATGATTTTAAAGAGAACCTAGAAAATCATAAAACAAGCAGTCAAAAACAGGCTGACACCCTCAAGGAAATGCTACAACAAAACCAGACAAGGATAACAGGAATAGAGGTTTCTTTAAATGACTTAGAAAGCAGACTTAAGGAAGAGGAAACAGAAAGAATTGCTTCTTAAACAAAACACTTGTTTGGTTAATAAAGTAGATGACTTGGAAAATATGGAGAGGAGAAATAACATTAGGAGTTTTGGATTACCTGAAAACACAGAAGATGAGGATATTATTTCCTTTTTATCAAGCTGGATCCCTGACTTTTTAAATTTAAAAGAAGGACTTTCCTTTGGCATTGAAAGGGCACACAGAACTCTTGGAAAACCTGCAACTAACTCAAACTTTCCTCCTAGGTCAGTAATTATCAAATTTCTTTCATACTTGGACAAGGAACTGATTCTAAGATCTGCTTGGAGGAAGGCACCTCTAAAATATAAACAGACCCTGATAAGATTTGATAACGACTATTCATCTAGAATAAAGGAACAAATGAAAAAAGTTTGGCCAATGATAAAGTTTCTGAAACAAAATAACATCAAGGCACAACTTGTATATCCAGCTAAATTGGTTCACCTTGTTTGCTCTAGCATAGACTAGATCCAGGCCTACTGAATCTAGCTTTGTTTATATACTTGTTGTTTGTTTGCTTGTTATTTCCCTGGAAGCTAATTCACCTAATACGCAACTTCTCAGCGCTTCTGTGGATCACTAGTGATATCTGCATTGCTTACTGTACTTATTTCCTTGTTTCACTTGAAAGAAAGTTACTGTTTGTCGTTTTTGCATTTAGTTACTTGTATCACATTGCACTCAAGTTACCTGGCACTTGCTCACTAAAGCAATTATATAAGTCAGCACTAAAAATTAAAAGCACTACACCCTCACTCCCCACTGGCCCTTGTTTTCAATTAAGGATTTCCCAATATTATTCTAGCATGTCCAAAGGTCAGTTGTCAATCTCCTCTCGGTCCAGCTGGTGAATCTGGGAATCTTGAGGCAATGTTATAACTGCCTCATGTACACAGACAACCCTCTCCTCCTCCCACATAACACAAATACTTGCGAGAGATGCAGCTATTTAGCCAAACTGGAGGCTGAGCTCTCTCAACTCAGGACTGGCAAGACCAGACAGGAGGAGAAGGCAACTACACACACCACAAAACCAGCCTCACATAATGCTACCACTCCACTGAATCAAACACATAAACACACAAAGACATACTCGAGGCTCTGAGTAAAATTTACCTAAACAGCAGAGGCCTCCAAAGCAGACACCCAAACAACTGCTACCTCAAGACACCCCACAAGCAACACATAAACCACAAAAGCAGTGTGCAAAGCAGTCACAGCCCTTAAGGCCAAATACAACACCAAACATACTTGTCATAGGTGACTCCATAGTCAAACACACTGGCGTCCCACTCACCAGGCTGAACAAGGAGAGGGTCACAGTAAGCTGCCTATCGGGCGCTAGAATCCGCCACATAACACAAGCACTCGGGTCACTCCACAGCAAGTACAAATATGACACAGTCATTGTCCATGCTGGTGTGAGCGACCTGAGACGTACCTCCCTGGACTGCATGAAAAGAGACATAGAGGAGCTCTCTGATTATGTAGCCCAGGCAGGTATGACCCTAACCCTGAGCAGTATCCTTCCTTCACCAAGAATGATGCCACAATATAGAGACAAGATGATCAGCTTTAACAATTGGCTTAATGTCTGGTGTCATTCAAAGGGATCCAGTGTCTGTCTGCCTGGGATGACATGCTTGACAAGCCACGCTGCTTCCAAGGGCGGCTTGCACCTGTCACCCTGGGATTCGGATATTGGCTAAGGCTCTTGCCACCCCCATAGTGCCTTTTTAGGCAAGGCTCAAATTTTAAACCTACCACCCTAGAAAACAAAATGGGAAGAAATTGAGGGTAATGCTGCTCAATGCCAGAAGTCTAAATCTCAAAATGCATGCACTCGAGGCCCTTCTCAGTATGGAGAACATCGATGTCTGTGCTGTAACTGAAACCTGGTTCAAGGCTCCTGAGAGCACCCGGCACTATTAGGTTTTACCTCATATCATGCGTTCCGGCCCCAAAACCCGGACCACTCCACAAAAGGAGGGTGTATCCATATTCATAAAGGATACTCACACCTCCAGGTTGGTGGCAGCATGAAGCTTGAAACCATCCAGGTGCAACTAACAATAGGCAAAACTGCTCTACAAATTGTAGCATGCTACAGGCCACCCTCTCAAACTCAGGAACCCCACACAGCCTTCCTGAAGACACTGGAGGGTATAAATGTATCTCAAACACCATCATATTGGGTGACTTCAACTACCGAATATAGACTGGGAACATTACTCAAGCCCTAACTTTCTAGCCCAACGGTTCCTGGAGTTCATAAATTCAAATGCCATGGAACAGCTAGTCACTGTTCCCACGAGAGGAGAAAATATACTAGATCTCATTGTCACAAACATGGGGACAAAATGCTCCACACGAAGTATATCCCTCATTGGTGAGATCTGATCATAAACTAATCTCACTGGAAATCCACATCCGCCCCACCCCAAACAAAAGACCATAGTGAAGAACTTCTCTAAAGCAAACTTCACACTACTCAAGACTGGTGTGGTATCCTTTAAGGCCCCTGAGTCAGGAAACCACAACCCAAGCTCTTGAAGCCCTTACAAATGCCTTCTATGAACACCTCCAGGACTGCATGGATCAGGCAATCCCAAATAAAACCAAGACTCTTTCCACAAAGGGCAAGCGTCCAGTCTGGTGGACCCCAGCCATTAACAAACTTTACAATAAGAGGAGAAAGCTATTACATGATAGAACAAAATCCATAAAAGGGAAGTCACCCCTGATCATTATTAGTAAAAAATACGAGCACTCATAAAATCAACTAAGGCCAATTTTGAGAGAAAAATTGCCATGGATTCAAAGGACAATCATAAGGCCTTTTTCAGCTATGTTAGGAACCTGGGTGGAAACTCACAGATATGCTCAGAATTAGTCCAAAATGATACAAAATCACTGAACCCACAGACATTGCCAACATACTGGCAGACAGGTTCAGTGCAAACTTCACCCCTCTCCCCTAAAGGAGAGATAACTATCCCAGCCGAGTGTAGCCTCCCGGACATCTCAAATGCGCAGGTGAAAGCTGCTCTCTCTAAAGCTAAAAACACAGCATCAATGGGACCGGATGGTGTCCCCGGCTGTGTGCTACACGAGCTAAATGAGGAATTAAACCCGCACATAAGGCAGCTGTTTAATCTCAGCCTTACCACAGGATACGTGCCCAAGGAGTGGCGTGCGGCAACTGTGGTCCCACTCCACAAAGGTGGCGCCTCACGGACCCTGGTAATTACGCCCCATAAGCTTAACAAGTCTAGTCTGCAAAGCTATGGAGAGGATCATAATGGAGCTCATAAACAAAGATATAGGGGACTTGCAGACATTGGACCCGACCCAGTTTGGCTTTGTCAAGGGAAGATCATGCCTTTTGAACTTGGTCGACTTCTTGAAATAGTCACCAAGGCCATTGATGAGGAAAGGCAGTCCATACAGCCTACCTTGACCTTGCAAGGCTTTCGACACAATACCCCACTCAGGTATTGTAGAAAAACTTACCAGCTTAAATGTAAACCCATATGTCACAAGATGGGTTGCAAACTGGCTTAAGGACAGAACCCACAGGGTTAGAGTTGCTGGCGCTGTGTCAGACTCCAAGCCGGTCACAAGTGGTGTCCCACAGGGCTCGGTCCTTGGCCCCTATTGTTTGGCATCTACTTCTCAGAAGTACAGGCCAACATGGGAGGACTTTGGCTGACAAAGTTTGCAGATGACTGCAAACTGGGCGCCATAGTGGAAAGTGCATCGGACACTGATATCCTTCAGAAGGGACTCACGGAAACAGATAGCTGGTGCCAGAGCCATGGCCTGAAGTTAAACGCCAAAAATGTATAGTCATACCCTTCGGGAAAAACAAGGTAACCCCAAGCTACCATATAGGTGGCAATCCACTAAGCACAGAAGAGGTTATCAGGGACCTGGGGACCCAGGTTGACAGTGGCCTTTCTTTTGACACTCACATTGCTAAAGTGGTTAGAAAGACCTTCTACATTGCCCACCTGATCATGAAGGGATTCACATCCAGATCTAGTGAGGTCATTGTTCCCTGTACTCTTCACTTATCAGACCAATGATCGAGTACAATGCCCCATTAGGGATGTATCTCACCCGACATCTGCAGCAATTGGAGAGACCCCAAAGTTCCTCACCAAAAGGATAAAGGGACTCCAAAATCTGTCATATGCTGCCAGATTGAAGAAACTCCAGCTCTATTCAGTCGCATACCGTCTGCTCAGAGGTGACATGTGCCTGACATACAAGGCCATGTCCAACCCGGAATTAATGGACATGCTCCACCTCAAAAATCCAAATCCACCAAAACCACTAGAGCAAGCGACTTAAACCTTAGCACGGATATAAATAGGACGTGCTGGAGGGATAGATTTATCACTCAGAGACTCCCTATGCTGTGGAATAAAATCCCGGTCCATGTGAGGCAGAGCACCTCGCTGACTCTGTTCAAGAGAAATCTAGACCTGTGGATGGGAGATCGTAGGTTTACCCCGGGAATCATCTCTGGGTCACTGCTGGACAGAGGCACAACAAACTAATGGGCACAGTATTTTTTCATATAAGGGGTGGCGTAAGCCACAATAATTTGGGCTAGGCTTATAAATGCCTTAGGGCAGATAGCCTAGTATAAACCTATGAACCTATGAACCTATGAACCTATAAGATAAGAATACTATATGCCAACGAGATGAGGACTTTTTTGACTTAGAGGAAGACTCTTCATTTATTAAAACTAATAATGCGATTACTTTACCAGAAGATATGGATTGGATATCACCTTCTCTCAAGAGAACAAAAGAAACAAATGTCTGGGCAGATGTCAAAAAGAAGAAGCAAAAGACTGATACTGTTACAGCCAGATCTCTCAAAGCATCTACTATGACATGACTTGTTTTAACATTACTTTAAAGGACCGATTTTTTTGCTTGGAATTGTAAAACAAAGGTAACTAACTACTGGAATATTTATATCTTTTGAAAATAGATGACACATGAGAGTTTTTACATTACCTTAAGTATGTAAAACAGGGTACTTTTCTTTCACAGAAGGAGGGTTATATAGCACATAAAATATTTATACTGTAAATCAACATACATAGTATATGTGTATTTTCTCTTAATTTTCTCTTTTCTTTCTCTCTTCTCTCTTTTCTCATTATTTATTTTAACTGCATCTTGTCTCCCTTTCTAAATTCTCTCCTATGTATTATACTAATATAGTCTGTATATATTTAATAACTCACAATCTATACATAGATAAATAATAGTCTAAAATAATCTGTTTTAAGGTAGACTAACTGGAATGGTGAACTTAATTGTTATCACAATATTTATTAGATTATTGATAGTCACTGTTATGCTTACTGGGATTGGGGACATGTTTGTGATTAACTCTGAAATGTTCCATTCATGTACATATGTCCTTTGAATTATTTCCTTTTAGTATTAACAAATGTTGTTGTTGTTGTTTGTCTTTTGGCTTTTCCTGGTTAGGGGTCGCCACAGCAGAACTCCAGTCAGCTAATGATTGGCAGTAGATTTTCATGAACACCGAGGTATATAAAAAAAAAAAAAAAAAAGGAGGGAAAAATGTACTGTTGGTTAAGAGAAGTGAAGCTTTCTTCACATTCTATTTGTGTTGCCATAGCAACAGTAAACAATTGCTGCAGTTTCTAAGGACACTGGGAACCTGCAAAGTGCATTTTGCCTCACAGATAACAAATAATAAGAAAAAAGTAATGTTGTTTAGTTATTAAAATGCAAAACAACCTAAGCAAAGTAAAATAAATACATGATGGGACTATTTGTAAATATTTTATGATTTATTCTCATAGGATTACATATTCCTGGAAACACAACTGAAATGTTCCAAACTACATGTGCACTGAAATGTAGCTGCTTGATTAAAAGGTATTACTCAGTTTAACATGCTTATTTCACAAGCTGTCTGCACTGTAAAAGTTACATTGTATATGTTACTTGGAATTGTCAGTCTCTACAGCATATGAAAAGATGCATATTACTTTTTGCAACATGTTATCTTTGCAGTTACCTTATACTCTGTACAAACTCCCTTGGCAACTGATAGCTTTTCATTTAAAATATCAGTTTAAATATTAAATGTGGCCTTGAAATGCTGTTGACATTTTGACAAATATCTGACTGTAAAATGAATGACTTGAAAGAAGTGAAGTAATGCATACATTTATTCACAAGGAAGTACTGAAATGTTTTAGTCTTCCAGTTAAAATAGCTTACTGTCAACATTTTGCAATATCAGAAAGTTTGAAGAGCTAGGAAAGTTCTATACTTTGTCATTATAATGATTATTAGACAGATATTACACTCTGCTTAGTTTAATGAATTTTGACATATGTTTATGAGGAAAAGTGGACTCAATTACTCACATTGGACTACACATTCCTGGAAACTCAACTGAAATGTCCCCAAATTACTTGTGAATTTAAATCAAACTGCCTGATTAAGAAGCATAATTTACTTTAACAACCTGAATCCATTAACTATCTGCTCTATATAAGCTACATTATATATGCCACTTGCATATGACAGCCTCTAGAGGACACGGAAAAACACATATTATTTTCGCAGCATGCTATATTTACAGTAACCATACATTCTAAACTAACTAAATTGGCAACTGACAAGTTATTTATTTGAAACATCAGTCTAAATATTAATTGTGCCCTTGAAATATTGTTGCCGTTTTGACAAAACAAAACCTGAATTGAAAAAGGAATGATCTGAAGAAGTGAAGTATTGTACAGGTTTCAAAGACAGCTATTGACACTACAATATAAGTAGCAATGTATACATGCAAGGAAAAATTGAAATGCATTATACTTTTAGTTAAAATAGCTTATTGTTAACTTTTTGCTTTATAAAAAAATTTAAAGAGCTAGGAAATTATTTCTAATTTGTCTTGATAATGTTTACTAAAGTGATGTTAGTCATTGACTTGTTTAATGGATTCTGAATCATGTACAAGATGGACTACTGAATGTTATTTCTGTTTACCTATGTTTTCTGAATTTATTTTATTAGTACTGATTTAAAACAAGGGAAAGAAAAGGAAGGGAAATTTCTTTTTAGTCAAGGGAAGAGAGGCTTAAGAGTATTTGAACTGCCCCGAGAACTCTCTAAGATGCTCTAAATAATATTTGATTAATACTTACCTAATGTAAGTCTTGATTACCATATAGGTACCTTCACATTCATTCTAGACCTGATGTGATTACCCATTCTGGAAGCAGGAGGTGCCCTATGCAAGATTGGAATTGTCAGGGTGATTGCAGTTCATTCTTAGACTCTGCTTTGTAAATCTATAACTATGTAAAAGCACTGCGCACTAAAATGTGGGGTCCTCTATTCAGAGTCAGGATACCACTGATAAGCCATGTCTTTTCATAAGTGTAAGCTGAAGACAGTGAGCTGAACAGTGGGAAAGTAAAAGTAGACAGTGCACCTACAGTAAATTCATATTTCATTGGTAATCACTCATTGTCTCCTATAGAGTCCTTTTAGTCAAATTATTTTAGTAATAATCTATTTGTTGTTGGCTTATTTAGTGTATGCTCCTCTGTTGCATTTAATTTATCCAAAATGACATAGCTGACATGTTTGGGATCTCACAAGGGTAACTAAATATTGGATAATTTCTAAGTCAACATAATAATTGTTTACACTATTAACATTCCATCCTGATATATAAAATACTATAGAACAATAATAGAATAATATAGAATGTCATATATCTTTTAAGAAAATTCTTGATATAATAATTTAACATATGGAGCTCAGTTGATATTGTTGGTTAAAGGTATGAGTGATAATCCAATAGATCTATCTTTATCTATTGGATTAGGAATGACTTTTATTCCATGTTTAATGGGAAATTCATATTTACTTGTATTTGATACTTTAGAATTAATGTTTTATAGAAGTACTTTTTTAAAGCCTGACCAGAATTTTACCCTACTTGTATTTAAAGAAGAAATAGCATTAAATTACACTCCCAATTTTACACACATAAAAATAACATTCAATGTTATCAGAGAATATGGTATAATTACTATAATCAAAATAAAAAAAAAGCCAAAAGTTTTTTTCCAACAATAACTTGAAATGGATTTAACATTCTTATCATTAAATACTAATGGCTTAAATGATGCAAATAAATGATCAAACTTACTAAAATATTTAATTCTAAATACGGCACAAATAGTATTTCTCCAGGAAACACATTTTAAGACTAATGATAGCTTTATTAGGAACACTAAGGACAATACAGTCTTAGCTCAATCCTCCTATAGAACAAAGACAAAAGGAGTATTCTATGGAAGAAAAACATAATCACTCCAAAAGTTATCTCTAAATATGAAGCCAAAGAAGGTCTACCAGCATTTGCTATAATTAAATTTAATAACAGAATACGGACCTTAGCTAATCTATATTGGTTCCCAGGAATTGGAGCATGAACTGTTAAAAAAACACCTAGATTTTATTTCCAACAGTCATAAAGGAAATCTTATACTGGGAGGAGACTTTAATTTTATCTTAGAATCTTCTAAAACCACCAAGAAGTCTTTCTGCATAGCAACTATTTCAAAATCCTTAAAACAAAAATGGATTGATTCATTTAATTTAATAGACACTTTTAAAGTAAAAGATGATAAATCCTTATTATTTTCACATAAAAAACATAGATTTGGAACACAAACCAGAATGGACAAATTATTCATAGTTCAAGATTTACAAACAAAAATCCTGAACTTCTCAATAGTTTCATGCCCCTTCTCAGATCATGACTCTCTGATAATGAAGCTCCAAATAGAGTTTAAACCTTTAATCCTCTCAACTAGAATTCCATCATATATCACAAAAAGTAAAGAATTCAGACCCTGGTTGTTGTCTTAACTACAATTATTTCTTTTAATTAATAATACAACAGAAATCAGTAGAGTCATGGTTTGGGACTCATTAAAAGTGTATTTATTTGGTAAAACCCTTAGCTGGTACAAAATCAAAGTTAGAGAGTGGGAATCTGAATCATTAGACTTGCAAACAAGACTCTTGACAGCAAAATCTAAAAAAAAAATCAGAATTGTCCAGAAGTTAAAAAAGAAATAGAGGAATTAAAAAAATATATATAATGAACTTCTAACACAAAACTTGTCTAGCCTTGGAAAAATTAAAAATAAAACTCATTAGCCCCCTCCACCAGATATGTACATAACTTATCAATAAGAATTAAAATACAATCTAAAGCAAATAACATTATTAGTATATATCATGAAAAGAAAGGGAAAAAAGTATCAGATATAGGAGACATCCTTGAGGCATTTCGGTCCATTATATGGAACACTTCAAAAAAGAAGATTTAGATACCAACTAAATAAACTTAGAGACATACCTTATCAATATAAATAAAAATTCCCAAAAACTTAAAAATAGACCTACAAAAACCTGTATCCTACAAAGAAATTGTTGACAAGATAAAAGAAAGTAAATCAAACAAAGCTCCTGGGATAGATGGAATAATTATGGAAATTTATAAACTCTTCCCTTCAACAGTAATCTCCCTTTTTCATAAAACTTTGCTAGAAGTCCAGTCAGAAGTAAAAATACCACCATCATAGAAATATTCTCTCATAACACCAATTCTAAAAGATAATAAACTATCAGACCTTTGCACCTCATACAGACCTATATCATTACTGAATAATGATTACAAAACATTCATGTCAATCCTAGTTAACAGAATGAAAATCCCACTTTCAAAGACAATTGATAATGTTCAAACTGGATTTTTATATAACAGGCACACACATGATAATATTAAAAGGATACTTACTCTTTTAGATTATGTGAATAAAGAAGATAGAGAAACACTTTTAATCGGATTAGACATAGAAAAACCTTTGATTCACTCAGCTGGGAATATCTATTTAAAACTTTAGCATTATTTGAATTTCCTCCTCCCTTTATCTTATTACTAAAAAAAACATATATATTAATAACTTTAGCCTACATTAAATTAGGTCCTTTCACCTCAGAATCTATCAATATAATGAAAGGTACTAAACAAGGATGCCTCCTTTCTCCTATTTTATTTGCTGTGGCTATAGAAATACTTGCAGAAATAATACGCAATAATCCAAGAATAAAAGGAATATAAGTCTATGACCATTACATATCTAAAATAATGCTTTTAGCTGATGATATTTTATTAACCATATCAAACTCCAGAGAGTCATTAGGAGAGCTAGAAGAAGTAATGTAGAAATTTTATAAGATTTCAGGTTTACACTTTAATAGATCAAAATCAAAGTTTCTATTTTTAAATAAGAAAAAAAAAACTACAAGTTACAGATAAGGCCATCATAGGAAAACAAGAACTTATACTAAATTATTTAGGAAAAGTGTTATGCAAAAAATATAAATGAAACAATATTAATAAATTATAAAAAAAACATTATTGAAACAATAAAAATATATAGAGAAAAGTGGAACAAATGTATATTATCTTTTGAAGACAGATTGCAATTAAGAAAAATGGTCTTATTGCCAAAAAAACTATGGGCGGCCACGGTGGTGCAGTGGTTAGCATTGCCGCCTCACAGCAAGAGGTTCTCTGGTTCAATTCTCGGCTGGGGTGCCTTCTGTGTGGAGTCTGCATGTCCTCCCTGTGGTCGCATGAGTTTCCTCCGGGTGCTCCGGTTTCCTCCCACATCCCAAAGACATGCTGCAGGTGGATTGGATACTCTAAATTGACCCTAGGTGTGAGTGTGCCTTCTGTGGAAGGTTGGGTGCCGGGCTGGCAACTCGACACTGTAAAACTCCACTGCCAATCAATGTGCGGACATGGTGATCCGCTGTGGCGACCCCTAACTGGGAAAAAGCCGAAAGAAGAAGAATTGCCAAAAAAACTATATGTAGCATTAGCAATACAGTTAATTCCTGAAAGATGTGTTCTTAAAGAAATAAATTCATGTTTAATAAAATTTTTGTGGTATCTGAAAAAGAATAGAGTAGCTCTAACTCATCATATTATACCCTGGAAACAAGGAGGATTGAACTTCCCATAAATAGAAACATATATAAAAACATCTGTGCTTAAAACTACAATAATCTGGATAAACTCAAATTATGTTGCCAATGAGAAAGAATTAACAAAGGTTATATTAACAAATGAAACCAAAGAAGTAATTGTAATTGCACAAACTCAAAAAAAAACAACCTAGAACAGATGTCCAAACCCACAGCTGGTAGCAAAATACTTTATTTACAAGTAGTATAAGTGCTTTTTTCTTGTATGCAAGACTTCATTAGATGCCTCCATATTACATTTCTAACTATTTATACCTTCTTCCATTGAATCTAATTAAAATTTAAAGACACAAAATACCTTATACTAAAATTCATACACAGCCACTTTCATGGTCTATGTAATGTACTTAAAACACTTAAAAATGCTTTAAAATACCCTTTCATAACAATATAATAAAAAATAATAATGCATACAACATGCACTTACTAAATGTGTTAAATTTGTGTAGCTTTGGCCAATAAAACCGGCTTAATAGTAATATACTCATTTAAGCCTGGAAAAATATTAGATTTTAACCTGAGCTGCTACTTTAATTCCTTATTTAACAATACATTTTTAACATCTCCCCCTCTAGATTTCATTTTCACCATGTCTATAATACTAAATTTGAAACCATTAAAGGAAGAACAGTGAATGGAATGCTTATATAGTGCACTAGCATATTTTTTAATCCTAATGTCATGAAAATGTTTATACATTCTATCCTTAAGAGCCCTCTCCATTTTTCCTATATAGAATGCAGGACATTTTACACATATAGCTAGATACACTATCATTTTTGTATTGCAATTCCCTTTACAAAACCAAACTCTACTATTCATACCACTTTGTAAACATATGCTGTCTTCCTTAATGATATAAGAACACTGCTTACAATTGCCACATGAAGCAGTTGCCTTTTTAATTAAAAATTTGGGCACTTCCATTTGTTCAAATGTTCTTTTAAAATTCTTACCAGTCCTATAGAAAAAAATAGGTTCACACCCCACCACATCATACAACTCTTTCTTTGTTTTAAGCATACACCAATTAGCCTTTATAATGTCTATGAAAGTCCCTGTAAAACCATTAACTTCAGTTACACATGCCTTTTGAAATTTTATATCCTCCTTAACTTTAGCTATCTCACCCATAGGTTTTACTAAAAGAGGTTTATATCTAATACCCCACTGTCTATATACTTCATTCGGAACCCCTTGCACTATCTCTCTTGGATAGCCCCTCTCCATAAACATCTCACCAAGGAAATTTAATTCCCTATCCAGTTCTTTTTTATCTGAGGTCATCCTTGCAATACATACTGCTTGCCCCTTTACAAGACTTTTTTTCTGGAACATGGGGTGATGACTGGTGTAATGCAAAAAACTATTACACCAAGTGTTTTTTCTATAAATTCTGGGCTTAAACCCTTCTTTCGTTCGGAAAATAGTGGTGTCAAGATAGTTTATACTTGATTTATCCCAAACATAGGTGAATTTGAAATAGGTGGTGCATTCATTTAAATATTGCATAAAGGAGTCTACTGTCTCTTTACTTCCTCCCCATAGCACAAATATATATATATATATATTTATTTATTTATTTTCAGTTTGATTACAGGGGAAGTCCACTGGGCCAAGAAGTGCCCATTTTCAGTGGAGGCCCAGGGAGAAAAGCTCCAACAGCAATACAATACTATGAAGGTTACAAAATACAATAAAGGTTACATAATGTAGAGGTAAAATACAAGTGTGAAATTCATACATTCAGGAAACTGCAAAATACATCATAAGACAGTGTAAAACAGACACTTTTTTTTTTTGAAAGGCTCTTCAGTTGTTTACAGTATTTACATATTTACATATTTGGAGTTAATTAAAGTCTGCAAGTTCTGCTTTTGGAGGAACGGAAAAAAAGCTTGAGAGTAAAGTGGAGGAGGATTGTGGATAGCTAGTGGGGAGAATCATTAGAATTTATGTAGGGTGAAAGCAGGAGCATTTCCATGTTGAAGATAGGTGTAGGAAAAGTTGGGTTTTGAAGGATTCAGTGTTATGTATAGTCCTAAGAGATGGAGGAAGAAAATTCCATTTTTTACCTAGTGAAAAAGAGCATATGAGCTGGCCAGTGGGACATTTGGGTTTGTGGATTAAATTAGGTTTTGGTGTTCAGATCTCAGGGATCTGTTTGAGATGTAAAGGGGAAGGATGTTGGTTAAGGCTGGGCATTTATCGGGGGAAAATATTAATTTGTGAGCGGTGGTTAGTTGGAGATAGTCTAGGTGGTTAGGGAGTTCTAACCAGTTCAAAGAATTTAGGCTAAGGCAGTGGTGAGTTGAGATTTTGGATTTAGTGGCAAATTTGGAGATCTTAGTGTAGAAAGCTTCAAGTATAGAGGTGTTGGAACCAGACAGATTGGTTAGAAGGGGGGCTGCATATAGAAGAGAAGGAAGGAGGTAGGTAATTGCTAAGGAATGCCTAGAGGAGTTGGAGAGAAATTGGTTATTCCTATATAGCATACCTAGCTTTTGGTGGGTTTTCTTTATGTTTTGTTGTATGTGGAGGTTGAATTTAAGGTGTTCGTCTATTGTGATGCCAAGGAGTTTTGCAGAGGGGACCACTTCAATAGCAGTGTTAGTTTGGCTTAGGACATTGAAGATGTTTTTTTCAAAGGAGGAAACCCTGGTGGGGAGGAAAATTAGTATTTTAGATTTATTGGAGTTGAGGGAGAGGTGGTTTTGGTGCATCCAGTTCTCTGTAGTGGAGAAAGCTGTTTGAGTCTTAGTAGTTCAGGAATGATGTGGCGGCACAGACTAAGGTAGAGTCATCAGCGTATTGGATGACTGTGGTGTCAGGGATGACAGTGTGAAGGTTATTTATAAAGATGTTGAAAAGCATGGGTCCAAGGATGGACCCCTGAGGAATGCCAGTAGGTGTAGGCAGAAAGGAAGAGTTGCAGTTCTTCCATCTGACAGCTTCAGATCTGTCAGATAGGTAACTAGAGAACCAGGAAAGAGTATTAGGGGAGAGATTAAGATTGGCAAGATGAGAGAAAAGCTGTGTATGGAAGATGGTGACGAAGGCTTTAGATAGATCTAGCAGCATTGTGGATACGATAAGTCCAGAATCTCGGACTTGATTGACATTTTCTAGGAAGGATAGTAAGGCAGTTATGGTGCTGTGGCCAGGATGGATGCCATGCTGGGTGGGTGTTAGAAGGTGATTCTGAGTTAAGTAGGGCAAGAGTTGGAGGTGGACACATTTTTCAAGTATTTTAGATATTGGCGAGAGTAGGGCAATGGGCCAGAAGTTAGAAATACTGATGTTTTTACCTCCCTTGTGAAGAGGTAGAATGTAGGCTGAATGCCAGAGTTTGGGTACGTATGACTCATTTAAGGATCTGTTGATCAGGATACTAATTGGTTGAGCAATACCTTTGGCAGCGCATTTGAGTAAGGAGGAGGGTATGTTGTCAGGGGCATTAGAGCAAGGCTTGAGTTTGGATAAAAGTTATTTTATAAAGGTGGTGGAAACAGGTTTGAGCTGGAAATTAAGGGGACAGTTATTAGGGTTGTTGGGTGCTGAGGGCGGGGGCTTAGGTGGGCTATTATTTGGGAATGTTTTGGTTAGTTTAGCTATGGATTCAGTAAAGAAGGTGTTGAAGTGGGAGCTCAACTCACTATCAGTTAGAATAGGGTCAGAGCAGGGATTATTCCTTGATCCAGGATGGAGAAGAGAGTTGACTGATTTCCAGAATTGTTTTGGATTCTTATTTTTGTTGTACTGAAGTTTATTATAGTAGTTTTTTTTTGTTCAAAGTGATAAGTTTTTTTACTTGATTGCAGAGTTGGGTGTATTGGAGCAAGGTAGAAGACAGTTTGTTTTTCTGATAAAGCTTCCAAGCTTTGTCTCTGTGGTCCATAATTTGTTTAGTTTCTTTGGACAGCCAAGGAGCAGAATTGGCTTTGGTTTGTTTGTTTCCTAGAGGGGCTAGGGAGTTAAGAGTATTTAGGAAGATATAATTGAAATGTTCTACAGCGTTGTCAGTTGAGACAGCGTTTAGGATTTGCAGTTAATTTGTTTAATAATGTTAGAAAAAGTTGAGGGGTTGAAGTTGTAAGGTTACGAGTTTGGATATAATGGTGTTGGTGTTGGATGGAGCTAGTTGATCGATATATGAAGGCAGGAAGATGGTCACTGAAGGTGTCAGGGATAATGCCAGAGAGAATGATTTTGTTTGGATGGGAGGCTAGAATCCAATCTATAATGGTCCCTGGGGGGGGTGGTTTTTGTTAGGATGGGTTGTTGAATGGATTACTTGGGAGAAGTTGTAAAGGTTACTAGTTAGAGAGGGGGATGGTATGTTAATTTTATTCCGGTCAATATTGACATCACCAAGAATATAGGTTTCATATTTTTTTTCAGTTGAGGCCCAGTGAAGGATATTTTCAAGGGTAGTGATATTATTGCCAGGGGAGATATATAAGAAACTAATGCAGATATTCTTATGTTTATTCAAATGGAAAAGGCTTGCTGTGATTTCAGAATTTCTGAATTGAGGGGTATGGATTTGAAGAGGGATTAGGGAGAGAAGGTTGGAGTAGATTAGAGCAGAGCCTCCACCTTTTTTATTTAAATTGTCACTTCTGAGGATGTGGTAACCTGGAGGTAAGATTTCAGAGTCAGTAATATGGGGTTTTAGCCAGGTTTCGGAGATGGCTAAGATGTCAGGTTGGTTGTGATTAATCATGGCTTGCACATGGTGAATTTTGTTGTTAAGGTTCTGGGCATTGATAGTGAAGATTTTAAGAGGGCTAAAGGAGGAAGTGGGTGGAGAAGGGGAATGGGGGAAAGTGTTATTTGTGTTTGTGGAGGAAGGGGGTAAAAGGATGGAGTGGTTTGTACTGAGGCAGGGGCCGGGGTTAGGATGAATGTCTCCAGATAAGGCTAGGACATTACAGGTGATAAGTTTTAGCCTATTAGGTTTGTATACTAGGTAGTTATCTGGGTTTGGTAGTAGTTTAAGAGAGAGAGTTTTATTGAGGTGGGAAATAGTTTGGGATGGAAGAGGTGCAGTAGGTTGGGTGGAATAAGGGAAGAGGATATGGAGTGGAAGTGAGGGAGTAGGAGAGATTGTAGTTGAGTGTTAGGGATAGTTTGAGTAGGAGGTAGGAATAGAGGAGCTTTATGGGAAAAAGAAGTAGCAAGATATAGAGGAATTAGTAAGATGAAAAGGGAGCAGGGAAGTTGGATAGTAAAGGGGTTTGGGGGGCATGTTTAGAATGGGTGGGTAATGAAGAGAGAAGTGTAATGGAAATTAAAAAGCTAATTGAGGGGGAAGGTGTAGAAGAGGATGGGGAGAGTTAGACTTGTAGACAGGACAGGGGAGGAATAAGTGTAGAGAGGTGAAGGAAGTGGAGTGGGAGGAGTAAAAGTGGGTGGGGAGTAAGAGTGGGTGGGGAAATGAGAGGAGGACTATGATTTGATAAATAAATAATAGGGTGGGGAAATGGAAGAGGGATGTGATTGGATAATTGAATATGGTAGGAGGGGTATGTGAGGAATAAATGTAGAGGTGCTGGGGGCGGGTGGGATTTGAGGGTATGGTAGGGGAGCGGAGTGTGCCCGCAGGGTGAACAGAGTGGGAAGAGCCAAAGGAGGAGAAAAATTGAGGAAGACAATCAGTAAAGAGAAATAGTCAGAAGTAAGTCTTGCAGAGGTGTGTAGGAGGAGAAGACTACTGAGAATGGAGTGGTGTGTAGGAATGTAGGTGAAGGACAGAGAGAGTGGTAGGGGGCTTTAAAGAAAGGATTGAGAAGGGATGGAAGTAGAGCAAAAGTGGGTAGGTAATCCTAGGACAGTGGTGAGGGAGAGAGTAGAAGAAAGCTGTCAGTGGGCTGTATAAGGGAGATAAGGAGGGTATGGGTTAAGAAGTGGAGACAGTAAAAAGGTAGAGGAGTGCCACCTAGTGGCCTGTCAGTTTATTGCAGTAGAGACCCCATTGAGAGATATCAGCTAAAGCGAAGGAGGGAGCTATCATAGGTCGGGATAGGGGGTGTAATTATAGGAAGTAAAGTGGGATAGTCAAGCTGCAGAGAGGGGGAGAGTTGTGGCTGCGGGCTGGCCTGGCAGGGAAGCACACTGCGACCTAGTTGTAATAAAGTTAGCTACAACAAAGTGTTAGAGCAGTACACATACTTTTACACAGCTAATCCTTGCCATGAATGATACTCAAGGAGCAGTAAGTCCTTTCAGGTTTGGTTTGAAATGTCCGTTATTGTTGGTTCTTAGCCAGGGTGTCCGGGAGGGTACTTTCAAAAGATTATGGCAGGGTAGGCAGGAGCACGAGTATTAGGTGCAGACGCTGGAGCCAAGGGGAGTGCAGCAGCCAGGGTGGGGTTCAGAGAAATAAAGATCTATATATCTATAGACATATCATCCAGAAATCTCATATATAGACGTATATTGTTACTATATGGACTGTTAAATACATAACAGCGCTCCCATTCCAACATTACCAGATTAGCATATATGGGGGCACAAGCTGCTCCCATAGCCACCCCACTAATTTGCTGGTAATATTCACCTTGAAAACTGATATAATTATAATTATCCATCAATTCAAGAACTAATTGAATTTGATCTTTAGACATTGTAGAGTACTTATATATGCTCTCACTAAAAAACTGATGTCCCTCCTGTCTAGGAACACTAGTAAATACATCCCTTACATCTGTAGTGAGAAAACTTAAATTTTCCTTCCAAACCTCATGCGTTAATTTACTTAAAAAATCCCATGAATCTTTGATTAAATGATCCACTTTATATAAGATCTCCTTTGTCCAAAAATCAACAAATACTGCCAAAGGGTGAGTTTTAGAATTTCTAGCAGAAACAATAGGTCTAAAAGGGGGATTGCTAACACACTTATGTACCTTAGATACCCCAAAAATATTCAGGATAAGAGGATTGGGTTGCTTCAGAAAATAATTTCTACCATCTATTCTGTTTTCTAACAAATATTCCTCTAATAACGAATCAATTCTACCATAAGCTATCATAATTTCATTTTTAGAAACTGGGGCATAGGTGTTAGTGTCAAACAAAATATTAGTTATAGCATTATTATACTCTTCTGTACCATAAAGCATAATTCCACCCCCTCTTTATCTGGCTTCATAACATGCAAGCCAGTTTGACTCTTTAAATCATTAAGCAACATTTTTGCCATTTTATTTAAATTAGAAGGCTCCATATTATTCCTATTATTATTAAATGCTTCGTAGCTTTCTTCCGTAAAATATTTCTGAAACGTCATACGGACTGGGAGGAGAGGTGGATTAGTTGTACTTTTTCCATATAAACCTTTATAAAATTTTTCTTCCTCTTCCCCAGAACTTTTATACAACATACCCAAATTCAACTTCCTATGATAAAGCTTAAAGTCAACCAAAGTGTTAGCTATATCCCCATAGTTTGTTAATACAAATTTGAATCCTTTATTTAGAAAACAGGTTGAAATGTTCCTTTTTAAGAATGAGTGGGGTATAATTAAAAATTTTAAATCCTTTATATTCACGTACAATACCATCAGAAGCAGCAGCATATGTTATTTTGCTTTCTTCCTCACTTTTTTCCAACCCTGATTTTCCCCCAAGGCCATGTGTTTATGATGGTATCCCAAATCCGAATTGTATTGGGTTTTGCTGGCCAATCTCTCTGACCTTCCCACTGCTAAAAAATGTTCATTGTGTTCAGAAAAAAAAGTCCAATTCATCTAGTCCCCTAAGTGGGGTGTGACCAGGTCTTTCATCCCTTACTTGTTCATTAACCCTTTCATCTGTAGATATACCCCCTCTACCATTTTTATTGTTTTTATTAGTGTTATAACTAACATTCTTATAAGGCCCAGGATATGCTTTAAATTCGGCATACTGCTGTTTATCTCTGGCAAACTTTTTTTGTTTTCTTAAAAATATAGCATCAATTCTCTTATTAACCCTATACAGAACTTTCTTATATAGTTGCTCATATTCAACAAATAAAAGATCTTTCAAAATATCGCCATTCAATTTTTCCACTTGATTATTCAAAACAGTTAATGCCATGCCATTTTGTTTAATTAATTTGCTAATAAGCCCTAACCCACATTCATTAAAAAAGGAATGAAATTCATTAATAATTTCTTAGTTGTAAACTTTTCCAAAGGGGTATTTAAACATCCTAAGCCCCTGTGCAACCACTTTAAGGTTAAGGCAACACTGCAAATATCTATTGTCAATTTGCAAACATTTCAGTTTAAACAGTTTCTTTTCAAACATAAAAATCATATCCTTCAACGTTGGCACATTATCGTCAACATCAAATGCATTCACATTAAAATTGCTACTTCTAATTAGAGCCGAATCAAACTCAAAACTTTTAGTCATAACATCATTAAAACACAATGGTTCAAAATGGCTCAGCCTAGAACCGCCAGTGTGTACAGTCTTATCACTGCTGTTATTTTCATGATTTACAGTACCTTTAAGACTTTTAAAACATCGACATGCGGTCTGCTCGCAACTGTTAATGGTTGTACCATGACCTGGAGCCAAAATCTCCTTGGTTGAATGCATATGTCCATTGTCCGACCTCACCGCTCGTTGTACATTAACAGCAACAGTCTTACTCCCACCATAACTTGAAGACGAAGAGCGTGGGGACGACGTAGTTGGCACTTCCATGGCTTGCATACAACCAGGTGAAGCCAAACTTGAATGTGTAGCTCTGCCCATCAGTTCCTTTTGGCTAAACAGTCCTAAAAGCCTAGTAAGGTCACCTTTCAAAGCCAAAACATCCTCCCTGACCTTACATATCTAATTTTGAGTAGAGAAAACATTGTCCATACCAAACAATACATCTTCTTCAATTAATTTGGAATCACCGGATTCGTTCTCCATACCCAACCAGTAATGGAAACAATAAACCACATGAAACAACTGCACCACACACAGGCAACAGGACCCCAACCGGAAACATTCAAAACCAAAGAAGTAATTGTAATTGCAGAAACTCAAAAAAACAACGTAGACCAGAGGTCCAAACCCACAGATGGTAGCAAAATACTTTATTTACAGGCAGGATAAGTGCTTTTGTCTTGTACACAAGACTTCATCAGATGCCTCCATATTACATTTCTAACTATTTATACCTTCTTCTATTGAATCTAATTAAAATTTAAAGACACAAAATACCTTATACCAAAATTCATACACAGCCACTTGCTTGGTCTATATAATGCACTTAAAACACTTTAAAATGCTTTAATATACCCTTTCATAACAATATAATAAAAAATAATAATACATACAACATGCGCTTACTAAATTTGTTAAATTTGTGTAGCTTTGGCCAATAAAACCGGAAAAATGGAGAGGGCTGGTGTCCTCTCCTGTCCAGTTGGTGAATCTGGGAATATTGAGGCAATGTTACAATTGCCTCATGTACACAGACAACCCTCTCCTCCTCCCACAAAACACAAATACTTGCGAGAGATGCAACTATATAGCCAAACTGGAGGCTGAACTCTCTCTACTCAGGACTGGCAAGACCAGACAGGAGGAGAAGGTAACCACACACACCGCACATCCAGTCTCACATAGAACTATCACAAAGACAAATCAAACACATAAACACACAAAGACATACTCGGAGGCACTGATCAAAAATCTACCTAAACAGCAGAGGCCTCCAAAGCAGACACCCAAACAACTGCCACCACATGACACAACACAGGCAACACATAGATCACAAAATCAGTGTGCAAATCAGTCACAGCCCTTAAGGCCAAACACAATGCCAGACACACTTGTCATAGGTGACTCCATAGTCAGACACACTGACATCCCACTCACCAGACTGGACAAGGAGAGGGTCACAGTAAGCTGCCTGTCAGGTGCTAGAATCCGCCACATAACGCAAGCACTCAGGTCACTCCACAGCAAGTACAAGTATGACTCAGTCATTGTCCATGCTGATGTGAATGACCTGAGACGTACCTCCCTGGACTACATGAAAAGAGACATAGAGGAGCTCTCTGATTATGTAGCCCAGGCAGGTATGACCCTGACCCTGAGCAGTATCCTACCCTCACCAAGAATGATGCCGCAATATAGAGACAAGATGATCAGCTTTAATAATTGGCTTAATTTCTGGTGTCATTCTAAGGGGATCCAATGTCTGTCTGCCTGGGATGACATGCTTGACAAGCCACGCTGCTTCACAAGGGACAGCTTGCACCTGTCACCCCTGGGCTTCCAGATATTGGCAAAGGCTCTTGCCACCCCCATAGTGCCTTTTTTAGGCAAGGCTCAAATTCTAAACCTACCACCCTAGAAAACAAAAATGGAAAAAAACTAAGGGTAATGCTGCTCAATGCCAGAAGTCTAAATCTCAAGTTGCACGCACTCGAAGCCTTTCTCAGTATGGAGAACATCGATGTCTGTGCTGTGACTGAAACTTGGTTCAAGGATCCTGAGAGCACCCCGGCACTATCAGGTTTTACCTCATATCATGCGTTCTGGCCCCAAAACCTGGACCGCACCACAAAAGGAGGGGTTGTATCCATATTCATCAAAGATACCCACACCTCTAGGTTGGTGGCAACACACGAAGCATCGGAGACCATCCAGGTGCAATTAACCATAGGCAAGACTGCTCTGCAATTTGTAGCATGTTACAGGCCACCCTCTCAAACTCAGGAACCTCACACAGCTTTCCTGAAGACACTGGAGGGTATAAATGTATCTCCTAACACCATCATATTGGGTGACTTCAACTACCCTAATATAGACAGGGATAACTACTCAAGCCCCAACACTCTAGCCCAAAGGTTCCTGGAGTTCATAAACTCAAACGCCATGGAACAACTAGTCACCATTCCCACAAGAGGAGAAGATATACTGGATCTCATCATCACAAACATGGGGACAAAATGCTCCACACCGGAAGTATATCCCTCATTGGTGAGATCAGATCATAAACTAATCTCACTGGAAATCCACATCCTGCCCCCACCCCAGACAAAAAAGACCACAGTGAAGAACTTCTCAAAAGCCAACTTCACACTTCTTAAGACTAGTGTGGTATACTTCAAGGCTCCCGCACCAGTGGAAACCACAACCCAAGCCACTGAATCCCTTACAAATGCCTTCTATGAGCACCTCCAGGACTGCATGGATCAGGCAATCCCAAATAAAACAAAGACTCTTTCCACCAAAGGCAAGCATCCAGTCTGGTGGACCCCAGCCATAAACAAACTTTACAATAAGAGGAGAAAGCTATTACATGATAGAGCAAAATCCTTAAAAGGGAAGACACCCTTGATCATTATTAGTAAAAAACTACGATCACTCATAAAATCATCCAAGGCCAATTTTGAGAGAAAAATCGCCAAAGACTCAAAAGACAATCATAAGGGCTTCTTTAGCTATGTTAGAAACCTGGGTGGAAACTCCCAGATATGCTCAGAATTAGTCCAAAATGATACAAAAATCACTGAACCCACAGACATTGCCAACATACTGGCAGACAGGTTCAGTACAAATTCCCCCCCCCCCAAAAGAAGAGATATCTATCCCAGCGGAGTGTAGCCTCCCCAACATTTCAAATGTTCAGGTGAGAACTGCTCTCTCCAAAGCTAAAAACACAGCATCTATGGGACCCGATGGTGTCCCCGGATGTGTGCTACATGAACTCAATGAGGGACTAAACCCACACTTAAGGCAGCTGTTTAATCTTAGCCTTACCACAGGATACGTACCCAAGGAATGGCGTACAGCAACTGTGGTCCCACTTCACAAAGGTGGTGCTTCTATGGACCCTGGAAATTACCACCCCATAAGCTTAACAAGCCTGGTCTGCAAAGCTATGGAGAGGATCATAATGGAACTCATAAATAAAGACATAGGGGACCTACAGACATTGGATCCGACCCAGTTTGGCTTTGTCAAGGGCAGATCATGCCTTTTGAACTTGGTCAACTTTTTCGAAACAGTCACCAAGGCCATTGATGAGGGTAAGGCAGTCCACACAGCCTACCTTGACCTTGCAAAAGCTTTTGACACAATACCCCACTCGGGTATCATAGAAAAACTCACCAGCTTAAATGTAAACCCATACGTCACAAGATGGGTTGCAAACTGGCTAAAGGACAGAACCCACAGGGTCAGAGTTGCTGGCGCCATGTCAGACTCCAGGCCGGTCACAAGCAGTGTCCCACAGGGCTCAGTCCTGGGCCCCTTCTTGTTCGGCATCTATTTTTCAGAAGTACAGGCAAACATAGGAGGATTATGGCTGACAAAGTTTGCAGATGACTGCAAACTGGGCGCCATAGTTGAAAATACATCAGACACAGATATCCTTCAGAGGGGTCTCATAGAAACGGATAACTGGTGCCAGAACCATGGCCTTAAGTTAAACGCCAAAAAATGTATAGTCATACCCTTTGGGAAAAACAAGGTTACCCCAAGCTACCATATAGGTGGCAATCCACTAAACACAGAAGAGGTTATCAGGGATCTGGGGACCCAGGTTGACAGTAACCTTTCCTTTGATACTCACGTTGCCAAAGTGGTTAGGAAGACCTTCTACATTGCCCAACTGATCATGAAGGGATTCACATCCAGATCAAGGGAGGTCATTGTTCCCCTGTACTCTTCACATATCAGACCAATGATTGAGTACAATGCCCCATTTGGAATGTATCTTACCCGACATCTGCAGCAATTGGAAAGACCCCAAAAGTTCCTCACCAAAAGGATAAAGGGTCTCAAAAATATGTCATATGCTGCCCGACTGAAGAAACTCCAGCTCTATTCAGTCGCATACCATCTGCTCAGAGGTGACCTGTGCCTGACATACAAGGCCATGTCCAACCCGGAATTAATGGACATGCTCCACCTCAAAAAATCCAAATGCACCAGAACCACAAGAGCAAAAGACTTAAACCTCAACACGGATATAAATAGGAAGTGCTGGAGGGACAGATTCATCACCCAGAGACTCCCTATGCTGTGGAACAGAATCCCGGTCCATGTGAGGCAGAGCACCTTGCTGGCTCTGTTCAAGAGGAATCTTGACCAGTGGATGGGAGATCGCAGGTTTATCCCGGGGATCATCTTTGTGTCACTGCTGGACAGAGGCACGGCAAACTAATGGGCATAGTATTCTTCAACCTAAGGGGTGGTGAAAGCCACAAAACATTGGGCTAGGCTTATAAATGCCCTAGGGCAGATAGCCTAGTATGAACCTATGAACCTATGATAGAATGTATGAACATTTTCATGACATTAGGATTAAAAAAGAGGCTAGTGCACTAAATAAGCATTCCAATCACTGTTCTTCCTTTAATGGTTTCAAATTTGGTATTATAGACATGGTGAAAATGAATTCTAGAGGGGGAGATGTTAAAAATGTATTGTTAAATAAGGAATTAAAGGGGCAGCTTATGTTAAAATCAATTATGTTTCCAGGATTAAATGAGTATATTACTATTAAGCTGGTTTTACTGGCCAAAGCTACACAAATTTAACAAATTTAGTAAGTGCATGTTGTATGTATTATTATTTTTTATTATATTGTTATGAAAGGGTATTTTAAAGCATTTTTAATTGTTTCAAGTACATTATATAGATCATGCAAGTGGCTGTGTATGAATTTTGGTATAAGGTATTTTGTGTCTTTAAATTTTAATTAGATTCAATGGAAGAAGGTATAAATAGTTAGAAATGTAATATGGAGGCATCTGATGAAGTCTTGTGTACAAGATGAAAGCACTTATCCTGCCTGTAAATAAAGTATTTTGCTACCATCTGTGGGTTTGGACCTCTGTTCTACATTGTTTTTTTGAGTTTCTACAATTACAATTACTTCTTTGGTTTTGAGTGTTTCCGGTTGGGGTCCTACTGCCTGTGTGTGGTGCAGCTGTTTCATGTGGTTTATTGTTTCCAATACTGGTTGGATATGGAGATCAAATCCGGAGATTCCACATTAATTGAAGAAGATGTATTGTTTGGAATGGAGAATGTTTTATCTACTCAAAATGAGATACATAAGGTCAGGGAGGAAGTTTCGGCTTTGAAAGGTGACCTTACTAGGCTTTTAGAACTGTTTAGCGCAAAGGAATCGATAGGCGGAACTACGCATTCAAGTTTGGCTTCACCTGGTTGTATGCGAGCTGTGGAAGTGCCGACTAATTTGTCACCACGCTCTTCGTCTTCGATTTATGGTAGGGGTAAGACGGTTGCCGTTAATATACAATGAGCGGTGAGGTTGGACAATGGACATATGCATTCAACCAAGGAGATTTTGGCTCCAGGTCATGGAGCAACCATTAACAGTTGCGAGCAAACCGCATGTTGGTGTTTTAAAAGTCTTAAAGGTACTGTAAATCACAAAAATAACAACAGTGATATGACTGTACAAACTGGCAGTTCTAGGCCGAACATTTTTGAACCATTGTCTTTTAATGATGTTATGACTAAAAGTTTTGAGTTTGATTCGGCTCTAATTAGAAGTAGCAATGTTAATGTAAATACATTTGATGTTGACGATAATGTGCCAACGTTGAAGGATATGATTTTTATGTTTGAAAAGAAACTGTTTAAACTGAAATGTTTGCAAATTGACAATAGATATTTGCAGTGTTGCCTTTACCTTAAAGTGGTTCCACAGGGGCTTAGGATGCTTAAATACCCCTTTGGAATAGTATACAACAAAGAAATTATTAATGAATTTCATTCCTTTTTTAATGAATGTGGGTTAGGGCTTACCAGCAAATTAATTAAGCAAAATAACATGGCATTAACTGTTTTAAATAATCAAGTGGAAAAATTGAATGGCGATATTTTGAAAGATCTTTTATTTGTTGAATATGAGCAACTATATAAGAAAGTTTTGTATAGGGTTAATAAGAGATTTGATGCTATATTTTTAAGAAAACAAAAAAAGTTTGCCAGAGATAAACAGCAGTATGCCGAATTTAAAGGATATCCTGGGCCTTATAAGAATGTTAGTTGTAACACTAATAAAAACAATAAAAATGGTAGAGGGGGTATATCTACAGATGAAAGGGTTAATGAACAAGTAAGGGATTAAAGACCTGGTCACACCCCACTTAGGGGACTAGATGAAATGGACTCTTTTTTTGAACACAATGAACATTTTTTAGCAGTGAGAAGGTCAGTGAGATTGGCCAGCAAAACCTGATACAATTCTGATTTGGGATACCATCATACACACATGGCCTTGGGGGAAAATCAGGGTTGGAAAAAAGTGAGGAAGAAAGCAAAATAGCATATGCTGCTGATTCTGATGGTATTGTATGTGAATATAAAGGATTTAAAAAATTTAATTATACCCTACTCATTCTTAAAAAGGAACATTTCAACCTTTTTTCTAAAGGATTCAAATTTGTATTAACAAACTATGGGGATATAGCTAACACTTTGGTTGACTTTAAGCTTTATCTTAGGAAGTTGAATTTGGGTATGTTGTATAAAAGTTCTGGGGAAGAGGAAGAAAAATTTTATAAAGGTTTATATGGAAAAAGTACAACTAATCCACTTCTCCACCCAGTCCTTATGACGTTTGAGAAATATGTTACGGAAGAAAGCTACAAGCATATAATAATAATAAGAACAATATGGAGCCTTCTATTCAAATAAAATGGAAAAATGTTGCTTAATGATTTAAAGAGTCAAACTGGCTTGCATGTTTTGAAGCCAGATAAAGGGGGTGGAATTGTGCTTTATGATACAGAAGAGTATAATAATGCTATAACTAATATTTTGCTTGACACTAACACCTATTCCCCAGTCTCTAAAAACTAAATTATGATAGCTTATTGGTAGAATTGATTCATTATTAGAGGAATATTTGTTAGAAAACAGAATAGATTGTAGAACTTATTATTTTTTGAAGCAACCCAATCCTTTTATCCCGAATATTTTTTGGGGTACTTAACGTACTTAAGTGTGTTAGCAATCCCCCTTTTAGACCTATTATTTCTGCTAGCAATTCTAAAACTCACCCTTTGGCAGTATTTGCTGATTTTTGGACAAAGGAGATCTTATATAAAATAGATCATTTAATCAAAGATTCATGGGATTTTTTAAGTAAATTAACCCATGAGGTTTTTTCCTATAGGACTGGTAAGATTTTTAAAAGAGCATTTGAACAAAAGGAAGTGCCCAAATTTTTAATTAAAAAGGCAACTACTTCATGCGTCAATTGTAAGCAGTATTCTTATATCATTAAGGAAGACAGTATAAGTTTACAAAATGGTATGAATAACAGAGTTTGGTTTTGTAAAGGTAGTTGCAATACAAAAATGACAGTGTAACTAGCTATATGTGTAAAATGTCCTGCATTCCATATAGGAAAAATGGAGAGGGCTCTTAAGGATAGACTGTATGAACATTTTCATGACATTAGGATTAAAAAAGAGGCTAATGCACTATATAAGCATTCCATTCACTGTTCTTTTTTTAATGGTTTCAAATTTGGTATTATAGACATGATGAAAATGAATTCTAGAGGGGGAGATGATAAAAATGTATTGTTAAATAAGCAATTAAAGTGGCAGCTTAGGTTAAAATCTAATATTTTTCCAAGCGTAAATGAGTATATTACTATTAAGCCAGTTTTATTGGCCAAAGCTACACATATTTAACAAATTTAATAAGTGCATGTTGTATGTATTATTTTTTATTATATTGTTATGAAAGGGTATTTTAAAGCATTTTTAAGCATTTTAAGTACATTATGTAGACCGTGCAAGTGGCTGTGTATGAATTTTGGTATAAGGTATTTTGTGTCTTTAAATTTTAATTAGATTCAATGGAAGAAGGTATAACACGCAAGACAGTTTGACTCTTTAAATCATTAAGCAACATTTTTTCCATATGTGGGCAGCACAGTGGTGCAGCGGTTAACGTTGTCGCCTCACAGCAAGAGGTTCTCCGGTTCAATTCTCAGCTGGGGTGCCTTCTGTGTGGAGTTTGCATGTTTTCCCTGCATTCATGTGGGTTTCCTCCGGGTACTCCGGTTTTCTCCCACATTCCAAGACATGCATCTGGAGCATTTCTCCCCGGGCCTCCGCTGAAAACATTCTCTGTGGAACCTAGTCGGACATTCCCGGTAAACAAATGTTAAATAAATAAAAAAATAAATAAATAAATAGTTAGAAATGTAATATGGAGGCATCTGATGAAGTCTTGCATACAAGACAAAAGCACTTATCCTGCCTGTAAATAAAGTATTTTGCGACCATCTGTGGGTTTGGACCTCTGTTCTATGTTGTTATATTAACAAATTAATTTAATCTGTTAAAAAAAAAAATTATGGCAGACAAATCAAACAAACCCTTGTACATACGATGTATAAGTATACAATATAATATAACAAAACCTTTTAAAACAACACTGATTAATCATTATATCAATTCCTTTAGGAAACTTATCAATGCAAATATAGATCTAAGACTTTTGTTTGACCTTTTAACCCACTTACCATTACTAAGAACTTTTCTCACAAAATATATAGGGAAACAATAGCCTCATGAGAACAAAATGGATTCCTATGCTGGTTTCAATGTGTAAATAAATTAAATGTTTTAGATATACATATGATAAAAACTGCTTACAATATTTCAACACAGAACTGGTTAACCTCACAAAGCATTCTAATGTACACTCAAGATTTATGCAGATTAATGAATAATTCCTCATTTAAAGATATCCCAAATCTAATAAGTTTTATGTATGAATTTATATATAATAGTTGTGAAAAGAAAAATTCCATTTCAAATCTATATAAAGAGTTAGCTGGGGTGCCTTCTGTGCGGAGTCTGCATGTCCTCTCTGTGGTCGCGTGGGTTTCCTCCGGGTGCTCCGGTTTCCTCCCACATCCCAAAGACATGCTGTACGTGGATTGAACACACTAAATTGGCCCTAGGTGTGAGTGTGTGTGTGTGCCTTCTGTGGAAGGTTGGGTGCCGGGCTGGCAACTCGACACTGTAAAACTTCCACTGCCAATCATGAGAGGACGGTGATCCGCTGTGGCGACCCCTAACTGGAAAAAGCCGAAAGATGATAAAGAGTTAATAACATATAAAACAATTCCGAAACCATCATACTGGCAATTTTTAACAAAAGGTCAGTCATTGCAGTTAACAGAAGAAATTAAAACAAATATCCTACTATCAGTTAATTACACCTCTAACACACAGTACTGGAAAATATTTAACTGGAAATACTTACATAGAGCATTTTTCACACCAGATAGAATTAAAAAGATCAGTACTACTACAAATGGTGTGAAAAGTCAAATAAAGCAGACTGGATTCATATTTTTTATGAATGTAATAAAATTAAATCATGTTGGAATGGAATCAATCATTTTTACAAGCTTTATTTAATGACTCCTCTAACTTAAGTATTGATTATACTAAATGTAAATGAAGGTCCCTACCTAAATAAGACAAATATGTATTTGTTATGTACAGTACCTGCTATATCTAGGAAATACGTAACCAGAAGGTGGAATTCAAATACGCCCCTGACCTTGGAAGAATTCTACACTTTACTGAAGACAACTGCATTGATGGAAATAAAAATCAAAAAACTACGAATCTATCCCAGACCATTAGTAAATAATCCTTGGAAGAAAGTTATATCTTTGTTGGACACTCTGCAATAATCAATATTGTATCTCTGATAACTGATCCGTTAATTATATATTTAATAACATACAGTGTATATAATTGAAAGTCAGGCTATTGTAAATATTGTATATAGTTGTTTAAAATGATATTTAAAATACTATGTAAAGGTTATTTTCATTGAAAATCAAAAAATATTTGAGCAAAAAAAAAAAATTAAAACTGGAAAAAACAAATTATAATCGTAGAATATTCATGACTTGCTGCATTAAATAATTTGGCACTTACAAATGTTTACCAATGTACGCCACAACTTAATTCCATTTTCTTTGTTAGATTTATTGAATCCAAAATGACAACTGGAACAGGTTGTAGTTTCAATTATAAAACAAATTCATGTGCATTTTTTCTTGTGTTGCTATGCATACATTGCACCAAGTGATTTGCTTATTACACATTTAAATGTACATCAACTTTTCTTCACCTACGAATTGATGTTCATCATTTCAGACACTCCTCTCATGTGATATAGTTTTAACTAAAATTCATTAAGTGAAATAAAACCAAATGAGAATTTCTGATACTGAAATTATATTAAAACCCAAGCTGTGTGACTAGCATTTATTAAAGCATTTAAAAATGGAAAACAGAAAAAATACAGGAAATTATGCAATTAATTGCAATAACTCATCTCATTCCTATATACCTTTGTACGTTACCACTATTGTGTGATTAACTAGTAATTATAAAACTGGTAACGAAATGTATTGTTTTGTAATGTTATCTCATTTATTCCTGTGGAGTACTTTGCTCACTAGTTTTATTAACATTTAATATTCCACTTGCATAGCTTGGCTCTGTTAAGAGCCAAAAGCAACTAGTCAAGACTGTTAAATGTATTTCCATTTCTGAAGTACCTTTGTAAACCATTAGCAGTATGTGAAGAACACAAACTTAGATCAATATTGTAGTCAGCTTGATTAGTATGCAATATGGTAGTGTATAGGAAATGGCCACACACAGGCATAGTGCCATCCATAATGCAATATGCTAGTGTATGGGAAATGGTCATGCACAGGCATAGTGTCATCTATAATATCTACTTATGCAGTATGCTAGTGTATAGGAAATGGCTATGTACAGGGGTAGTGCCATCCATAATACCCACTTATGTAATATGTAGTGTATGGGAAATGTCCGTGCAGAGGCACAGTGCCATGCATAATACCCACTTATGCAATATGCTAGTGTATGGGAAATGACCATGGGCAGGGATAGTGCCATCCATAATACCCACTTATGCAATATGCTAGTGTATAGGAAATGGCTATGTACAGGGGTAGTGCCATCCATAATACCCACTTATGTAATATGTAGTGTATGGGAAATGTCCGTGCAGAGGCACAGTGCCATGCATAATACCCACTTATGCAATATGCTAGTGTATGGGAAATGACCATGGGCAGGGATAGTGCCATCCATAATACCCACTTATGCAATATGGTAGTGTATAGGAAATGGCCATCCACAAGCAGAGTAAGTCTGTGCAAACTAAGACACTGCACAGTATGTGAAATATCAATCCTACTTACAACATGCACCCTGAAAAAACATAGCCCATAATGTAGTATTTCCCAGATTAGAGTATACCCAACCCATTGTTTCATATGGATCCTAATCTAACACCTTACGTATATAAAGTACAGAAAATAAAATCCTTACATTTATATACCTTGCAAACTCTAGATATCATCACTGCATCTTTGCCGAACAAACTGCCTTCCTGTCTCTACTACAGCCAACATTTTTCTTGGCTCCCAAACCTTCAAACGTTTACACAAATAATACTAATTACCATTAAAATGTAAAATAAAAACATATACATGAAGCTTTACAACTTACCACACCCCCTTACCAAATACCTGTTGGTGAAAAATCAATTTCTAAGATTGCACAGACAACATGGAATGCCATTCCAGCATCCTAGCATTTCTAAAGTGGTATAAACTGAATCTTGAAAGCAATGGAGGTGCAGCTGTTTCATTGATAAGGGCTAACTAATCTTTTGTATATCATTTACTGCTGCTTACCCATTAGGTACATAACCCTTCTTGTGGTACTAATACCTGCACCTGTGAAGGTATCCCTTGTCTTTCATATCATGTATAAATAATATGTATTTTAAAATACATTTGTATAATACTGATGATGTGATGTAGCATATTTTGTTTATTCTGCTCCTATCCCTCATCATATTACCCCATATATGTTTTTTTTATTTTAAATTGCATGTACATAACTCCCAGTTTGTCATATTGTATTGTACACTGCATTTACATGGTTCATAGGTAAATACTAGGCTAGCTGTCCTTGTGGGCCATTTTAGCCTATCCTATTTTGTGTTAGACTGTCCTTACCTTTTCCTTGGATAATTAAATATTACCCCTAGTTACAATAATTGGAATCAAACTATAAATAATTAGAGGGGACCATCATCATTATCATTGTCTGCCCCCTATTTCCCAATTATTTCTACATTGGGTCAGGGTATTGTGTTAACTGTTGCCAATACTCTTGATTTAGTGCCACACCCCTGACTTCTTCAACACTCATGCCTGACTGTCGCAGATCTTCTTTCACACAATACATCCACCTCTTTGTTGAATGTCCTCACTTCCTCTTACCATCTCCCTGTCTGTCCCAAATCTTCCTCACCAGATTGTCTTTTACTTTTCTGCACATGTCCAAACCACCATAATCTGTTCCCTTTGATCTTTTTTGCAACTGGAGCTATTCTGGCCTCTGCTCTTATGTCCTCATTTCTTTGTCTGTCCCACAGTGTGCATCCTACCACCCTTCTTGGACACTTAATTTCCATCATCTCTAACTTCTTCAACCATTTTGCCTTTACTGACCAGGTTTCTGTATCATACAGTAGTACTGGTCGACTACAGCCTTGTACACCTTACTCTTCAGCTTCTTTGATATTCTTTTGTCATAGACTACATGTGACACACTATGATAGTTGGTTCATAGGTTCATAGGGTCATAGGGTCATAGGTAGGTAATAAGCTATTGGCCCTAGAGCCTTTACAAGCCCAGCCAAAAAGGTACCCTGGCTTTGGCCACCCAAGAAAATAATTTTCCTGTGCCACTGTCAAGCAGAGCCACAGAAGTGATCCTCGGGGTGAATTTCCTATTTCCCATCAAATCATCAAGGTTTTTCTTGAACAGTACTAATGAGGAGCTTTGTTTGATATAGATAGGTATTTTATTCCAGGATATGGGAAGTCTCTGGGACAGGAATCTATCCCTCCAGCATGTTCTGTTTACTGTGGTGACAAGGTTTGGGTCCCTAGAGTATGTAGCTCAGAGGGATTGGGACTTCTTTAAGTGTAGCATGTCCAACAGCTTTGGATTTGACATAGCTTTGTATGTTAGGCAGAGATCACCTCTGAGTAGGCGATATGCGATGGAGTAAAGCTGGAGTTTTTTGAGACCGTCTACGTAGGGTATCTGTTTGAGGCTGGTAATCCTCTTTGTGAGGTATTTCTGTGGCCTTTCCAGTTGTTGTAGATGTCTTGTGAGGTACATACCAAAAGGGGCGTTGTACTGTATAATGGGTCTAATGAGAGACGAGTAGAGGGGATGAAACCTTTTGTGATGAGGTATGCCATGTAGAAGGATTTCCTGTCTACTGTGGCAATGTGATTATCAAAGGAGAGACTACTGTCCACCTGTGTCCCAAGGTCTCTTATCACACATTCGGTGTTAAGTATACTACCGCCTATGTTGTAGTTCCTGGGTGCAGACTTTTTACCAAAGGGGATGACAATGCACTTTTTGGCATTGAGCTTGAGGCCTTGGCTTTGACACCAGGCATCTGTCTCAGTGAGGCCCTTTTGTAGGATGCCCACATCATTAGGAGTTTCGATTATGGCTCTTAGTTTGCAGTCATCTGTGAACTTCGCTAGCCAAAGATCTTCTATGTTAGCCTGTACTTCAGAGAAGTAGATACCAAACAGGAGAGGACCCAGGACCCTGTGGTACTCCACTTGTCACTGGTCTGAAGTTGGATTTGCAGTCTGCTACTTTCACAGTGTGGGTTCTGTCAGTGAGCCAGTTGGCAACCCATCTTGTGACATAGGGATTTATACTTAGTTTAGAGCAGGCATGGGCAAACTACGGCCCGGGGGCCACATGCGGCCCGTTAAACGTTTTGATTCGGCCCGCCAAACTTGAAAAAATGTAATAAATTAACCTTGTTAATGTTTTATTTCCCCTGCAATTCTGATGTTTCCTCACTAGATGGCGCACTCTAGATATACTGGCTTTGTTGACGTGAAGCGCAGGCCTATTACTCCACGTTTGCACTTTACCCTTTGACCCACTGCCCCTCTATGAAGATGAGCGGACCCAAGAAAAGGAAAGTGGACAGAGAATGTTGAGTGTTCAATAAGGAGTGTTGGCTTTGTTCGGCTCTACCTTCGTGTGTGAAGAGACCTTCAGCGTCATGAACATCAACAAAGCCAGCCACAGATCCAAGTTAACAGACCTACACCTCAGATCCATCCTGAGAATCGCCACAACAAAACTAACTCCAGACTTTGATGCGCTGGCTAAAAAAGGAGACCAACAACACTGCTCCCATTAAAATGTGTGTGTCTCCGTGATATGCACGTTGTTAAAATAAACAGTGCGCGCAGATCAAATATAACGCTTCACAGACTGACTTGCTGCAACTGTTTCGTCCTTGCACTGGTTGTTGTTGACTTTTGGCACCAGGGAAACAAATTGAATAAAAGGAACAGGACAAGTACATCTGCATCTCCTACCATTTTTGAAAAAAAAGACAGTCAGGAGGAGAGTGATGGTAATATCCTGAAGGATAACAGAACTTTCAGTGCTTTAAAATAAAATGGTCATTTATTTGATTTTCAGTGTTTAAAGACTCATTTTGAGGTCAGAGATTTTATTGTAATGCTGTTCTTCATTTTCATTGGAAATTAAAGCACACGTTTTCTCCATATCCCAAGATGTGTATTTTTCCCCCAATGAGGTGATGTTTTCAAAGCATGCCATCTATCTGCTCCTGTTCTGGTCCCTTTGTCAAATGTTAGAACTCAATGTGGCCCACGAATCAAAAGGTTTGCCCACCCCTGGTTTAGAGAGTTTATCTATAATTCCAGAGTGCAGGATGGTGTAGAAAGCCTTGGCAAGATCTAGATAGGCTGTGTGAACCACCTTACCCTCATCTACGGCTTTGGTTACTGCTTCAAAGAAGTCTATCAGGGTTAGTTAACATGATCTGCCTTTTACAAACCCGAACTGGGTGGGGTCCAGAGTTTGGAGATTATCAATGTCTTTGTTTATAAGTTCCATGATGATACGTTCCATGGCCTCGCAGACCTGGCTTGTCAGGCTAATGGGGTGGTAGTTCCCAGGGTGTATGGTGGCTACCCCATTGTGGAGTGGGATAACTGTCGCTTTGCACCATTCAGCAGGCACAAAGCCTTAGCTGAGGCTATGACTGAACATGGTGCTTAGGTGGGGTGCCAGTTCATTCTGTAGTTCATGTAGAACACAGCCAGGAATGTTGTCTGGTCCCATGGATGCTGTGTTCTTGGATTTGGAGAGTGTGTTTTTTACCTGTGTAGTCGTGATTACAGGAACTTTGTATTCTTCCAGTATAGAGATGGGCTCTTTACGGGGTGAAAGGGGGTAAAGTTAGCATTGAACCTATCTGCCAGGATGTTGGCAATATCAGTTGGGTCTGTATATTTAGTGCCATTGTGCTGTAACCCAGAGCAGATCTGAGTGTTGCCATTGAGATTCTTGACATAGCTATAGAATGCTTTGTGGTTGTCTCTAGAATCAGTGGGGATTTTGTTTTCGTAACTAGCTTTGGAGGATTTTATCAGCGATTGCAGCTCCTTACTGAGGCTGACCAGGGAGCTCCTCCACTCATGGGATTTTACTCCCTTTTGCAGTAGTTTCTTCCTTCTGTTGTACAGTTTGTTTATGGCAGGGGACCACCAGATAGGCTTCCTTTTTTTTGGAGGATAGCGTCTTGGTTCTGTTTTTGGATAGCACAATTCGTGCACTCGTGTAAGTGCTTATAAAGTGCAATTGTGTAGGATTCAGTAGTCGTAACTGTATTGTCCATCTGCATGGGTGTCATGAAGTTCACCACTTCTGTCTTAAGAAGCATGAAGTTGGCTTTGGAAAAGTTTTTTACCATGGTTTCCTTAATGGGGGGATGGGGGCAGGATGTTGATATTTAGGGTAATTAGCTTATGGTTGGATCGGACCAATGAGGCATTGACTTCAGGTGTGGAACATCGGTCACTCATGTTGCTAATGACTAGATCTAGAGGATATTGTTGTCCCTGGTGGGGAGGTGGATAAGTTGATCCAGGGCAATTGAGTTTATGAATTCCAGAAAGCGTTGAGCGAAGGAGTTGGTACAAGAGTAGTTTTCCCAGTTAATGGTGGGGTAGTTGAAATTCCCATTATTAGGGTGTTTGGTTGCAGCTCCTCTGGTTCTAGCTTTGACCTCTTCATTCAACCTTCCCTTCTCCTCAACCACCCCTCCCAGATACTTGAAGCTGTTTACCTGTTCCACTATTTTCCCTTCTATCTCTATTCTCAGCTTCTTCTGATTTCCTCACTTTGCTGCCATTACCACTGTTGTATCTGTGTTTACAGTAATATCGTCCTTGGGCAAATTTTTTAATACCCATCCAAAGTTCTAAATTGCTAATGGGTAGGGATAAACTTTGTTTTACAATAACAGGGAACCCATTCCAGAGCCAATGTATCCTCTGTGAGGCATATCTGTCACTCCAAACCATTCTACTGATGTTACAGAAGAGGTTTAAATCCATACACTGAGTATTTCTGATGCCATTTGACTTGCTGATGTGCAGTAAGTCCATCAGTATTGTGTCAGAGGAAGATTTATATGCTAAATACAGATCACCTCTTATTTATGTACAGTATATGTATTTGTCATTACCTTTTGGCAGGAGCTGTGACCAAAAAGGGTCCTTAGCCAGCTAACCTACCTAATTAATAAAATGAAATAAATAAATAGCCATATTATACCTGTTGCTCAGGCTGCTGCAGAGAGAGATTGACCTACTTCCAGCTGTGATATTGAGAAAAGATAAGTGTTTATTTTAATTTTTTGTCTGTATTTTGATTTAATATCTCTGTAATCTGTACAACTGTACTTATTCTTCTTCTTGTTTGTCCCCACCACCCTTCTTGTTCTTGTTTTGGTGTTAGTGTTGGTGGCTCTGGAATTGCCTGCCCCCTCCTGTAAGTCTCTCTTTGAACGCTCCTCCTGAGTCCATCTCATTTGCTCACTTAACCGAATACAGTGAGATCATATTATGAGTCTAGTGTTCACCCTACATAATACAGAGAGAAGATTTGAGAAGGCCAACCCACTTAAGTTCTTCCTTCATCTCTCCTTACACTTTACTAACAAAAAAAAAATCATCTGCTTTTACTGTATTTGTGCTTCCTCCTTCTTTATTTTGCTTTTGCCTTTTCTTAAAAGTACTCTGTTTTATTTATTCTGCTACACTTATTGCTGCTTGGTAGTAGCCTGATTAAATTGTAACTGTTATTCTAAGTCTTTTGGTTTAAGCACTTGGGCTTCATACCGGTTGTTTTACATTAAGAAGGTTTGTGGTCTGCACTGTTGTGGCAGGACAGGTAGCTTACATCCTTCTAAGCTGGGAATTGCTGATTGAAAGCTCAGTGTCTGCTATTCTAAAAGTGTATTAGTTCTGGTTTAAGCACTTGGGTTTCAGGCCAGTTATTCTACATTAAGAAGGTTTGTTGTCTGCACTCTTTTGGGAGGAGAGGCTGGATTCTGCCCTTCTGTGCTGGGAATTTCTGGTCACAGGCTTATTGTGCCTACTTATCCAAACTGTTTCTTTCTGAAATTGGTGCGGCTTGTTGCTGTAGCATAGGACCAGATTCAGGTCTGCTGAATCCGGCTTTGTTTGTATAACTTCAGGCCATGTTTTTTGGAGAAGGTTCCCCTGCATCCTAGTAGCGGGAGTGTGCAGTTAGAAATTGTCTTATTGAAGACTGCTGGAACAAGGCTTAGTTTTGAGTTTTTTTCTGGTTAATTGGGTAACTTGCTTAAATCAGATTGTTTGTTTTCTATTGTTAATATATATATATATATATATATATATATATATATATATATACATATATATATATAAATTGCACTTTATTCATCTGCTTTTACTGTATTTGTGTTTTTTCCTACTTTATTACTAGGGACATTGACTACAACTCTGAACCAAGATATATAACAATAAGCATCTTTTTATGCACATTTAAAGTGTTTTTTTGATTGTATCTGCTTTTTTTCTGAAAAAAAAAAAAAAAAAAAAAAAATATATATATATATATATATATATATATATATATGGGTCTACTTCTAATGCCCGAAGCCGATTAAGCGACAGGGAAATAACCGACGCCAGAAACCCGACAACACACAAACCCGACAACGCGAAACACCGAACACCATAACACCGACACACTACACGTCAACACCACAGTACACTACAACACATATCCACTAGCCCTAACCCAAACCCTAACCCTAAGGTCCGACACTGCACACACCTACCTGCACCCTAACCCTAACTCACTTACACACCCCAAACCCCAAGCTCCGACACTACCGCACACACTCCCCTACCTGCACCCTAACCCTAACTCACTTACACCCCAAACCCCAAGTCCGACACTACCGCACACACTCCCTACCTGCACCCTAACCCTAACTCACTTACACACCCCAAACCCCAAGCTCCGACACTACCGCACACACTCCCTACCTGCACCCTAACCCTAACTCACTTACACACCCCAAACCCCAAGCTCCGACACTACCGCACACTCACCTATCACACACCCTAACCCTACATCCCTGAGTATTGCACACTTACCTGTCCGCTCCCTACTCCTAAATCCCTCACTATCGCATACTTACCAGGTCGCGCTTACACATTCCCCTTGTCGGTCTTCCGTCTGTCGATTCGAAGCGTGTCGGTCAACTGCGTTGTCGGGTTTCTGGCGTCGGTTATTTCTGTAAAACTTCGGCATTAGAAGGAGACCCATATATATATATATATATATATATGTATGTATATACTTGTTTTCCACCTTTCTAGGCTAGTATAGACCAGTTTTCAGGTTAGTGCTCAATTTAGGGCTATGTTACAGATCTCTGTGTTTGCCCATACCTTACTTAGATAGAAGGAAGTTTCTCTGTTCACCTGTCAGAGAGGGGAGTTTGAACAGCCTATCTGTCCCTACAAGAGTGGTTTCAGGTCAGAAAGTAGTAGTTTATTGGCCAATTTGGGCTAATTTCCTATCTCTTTCATTTCCCTGCTATAAAAACTGCATTTGCCCGGTTTTGCGTGCCGGGAAGCGCCGGTTAGCTAGGGTATAACTATTCCCGGCTCCACAAAGTCTCCTCTTCAATTTTTCCCTTGGGACTAGACAAACTTTCAACTTAAGCACTCAATCCATTCATTTCTCAGCCTGGCATTTGTTCAAAACTCATAGCAAGCACTTATAAACCCTAGCACTACTGAAGGACAAGGGTCTCTATACAACCTTACCAGCCATTCAGTAATACAGTTTACTGTACCTATCCAGGCATGTCCAAAGGGAAGTTTCAGGTGTACTCTCCAGTTCAACTGGTGAATCTGGGCATTTTGAGGCAATGTATTAACTGCCTCATGTACACAGATAACCCTCTCCTCCTATCACCAAACACTAATACATGCGAGAGATGCAATCATACAGCCAAACTGAAGGCTAAGCTCTCTCGACCCAAGACTGGATCAGACAATCAAGAGGAGAATGGAAATACTGGCATCAGACCAATAGTTTCACATAGACCCATTAAACCAGCACTGGTAAAAAACACACATAAATACAGGAAAACATACTCGGAGGCTCTAAATAAAAATCTGCAAAAGCAACAGAGCCCTCCAAAGCAGACATCCAAGCAACCTCCACCCCTCAACACAAACCATGAAACACATACTTCACAAAACCAGTGTGCCACGCAATCACAGCCCTCAAGGCAAAATAACATACCCGACATATTAGTAATAGGTGATTCTATAGTCAGGCACACTGACGTCCCACTCACTAGGCTGAATAAGGAGAAGGTTACTGTTAACTGCTTGTCGGGTGCCAGGATCCACCACATAACACAACACTCAGGTCACTCCAGGACAAGTACAAATACGACTCTGTCATTGTCCATGTTGGTGTGAATGACCTGAGCCGTACCTCCCTGGACTACATGAAAAGAGACATGGAAGAGCTTTCTGATCACATAGCCCAGGCCAGTATGACCCTGACCCTGAGTAGCATCCTGCCCTCACCAATAATGATACCACGGTATAATGAAAAAATGATCAATTTCAACAATTAGCTAAGTTTCTGGTGTCATTCAAAGGGGATCCAGTGTCTGTCTGCCTGGGATGACATGCCTGACAAGCCACGCTGCTTCACTAGAGACGGCTTGCACCTGTCACTCTTAGGTTTTAGTATACTGGCCAAGGCTCTTGCCACCCCCATATTGCCTTTTTTAGGCAAGGTTCAAAAGACAAACCCACCGCTGTAAATAGCACAAGTAACAAACATCTGAGGGTAATACTACTCAATGCCAGCAGTCTAAACCTCAAAATGTGTGCACTGGAGGCACTGCTCAGTATGGAGAAAATTGATATATGTGCAGTAACATAAACCTGGTTTAAGGCTCCCGAGAGTACCTCAGCACTACCAGGCTACAATTCATACCATACATTTTGGCCACAGAACCTGGACCGAAATACAAAAGGCAGGGGAGTATCCATATTCATCATGGATACCCTCACCTCCAGGTTAGTGGCACAGCACAATGCTTCAGAAATTATCCACGTGCAACTAACAATGGGCAAAACTGCAATTTAAATTGTAACTTGCTACAGATCACCCACCATGTCCCAGGACCACCATTCCACATTTCTAGAAACACTGGGTAACATAAAAGTCCTACCAAACACCCTAATATTGGGTGATTTCAAATACCCAAACATTAACTGGGAGAACTATTCAAGTACTAACTCCCTTGCCCAACATTTCCTAGAATTTATAAACTCAAATGCCCTGGAACAACTGGTCAACACTCCCACCAGAGGTGACAACATATTGGACCTGGTCATTACCAACATGGGAGACCGGTGTTCCACACCAGAAGTCAACCCCTCACTGGTTAGATCTGACCATAAACAAATCACTTTGGATATCCATATTCCGCTCCCACCCCCGGACAAAGAAGCCATCATGAAAAACTTTTCAAAAGCAAACTTCACATTACTTAAGATGGAGGTGGAAAGTTTCAAAGCCCCCATGCTAAAGGATAACACTGTCCAAGCTGCAAAATCCTTTACTAATGCATTCTATGGACACCTACAAAAGAATGCATGGATTGTGCTATCCCAAGCAAAACCAAGACTCACTCCTCCAAGAAAAGGAAACCAGTCTGGTGGACCCCTGCCATAAACAAGCTATACAATAGAAGGAGGAAACTAGTACAGAAAAGAGTAAAATCCCAAGAAGGGAAGACATCCCTGATCAGTATCAGCAGGAAACTATGATCCCTCATAAAATCGTCCAAGGCGAGCTTTGAAAGAAAACTTGCCCCGTACTCCAAAGATAACCACAAGGCATTCTTTAGTTATGCCTAGGCTTGCCACCCCTCCGTTTTTTTTTCCGGACTATCAGGAAATCAAACTGATTCTCCGGTAGTCCGGAAAACACTGTACAAACTCCGGTATTCTGTTTCAAAAAGGAAACAGACTATCGGAGTTTGTAAATCAGCTGATTTACTATGCTTTTTTTACAGAAAAGCATAGTAAATCATCCAAAAGCAGGCGGTGGGAACGAAAAAAGAGGGCGTTCCCGTTGAGTGATGCTGTCGTGACATCACAAAATAGGCGGTGTGTTGGCAGGAGAGGGGGGTGGGGTTGGGCGGGGTTACTGGTGATGCGAGGGGCATGGCTTTGCTCCGGTTTTATCCGTGAAGGAAGGTGGCAACCCTAGTTATGCCAAGAATCTAAGTGGCAATGCTCAGATCTGCTTGGAGTTGGTGCAGAATGGCACAAAATATACTGAACCAACTGATATTGCCAACATCCTGGCAGATAGGTTCAGTGCAAACCCCCCCCTCACCCTCAAAAGGGCCCATAACCATAACAGAAGAATGTAGAGCCCCTGAAATCATAGACACTCAGGTTAAAATAGCCGTCTTCAAAGCCAAAAACACAGCATCAATGGGACCGGACAGTGTCCCAGGCTGTGTCCTAGATGAGCTCAAAGATGAATTAACCCCTCACCTAAACACATTGTTCAAACTCAGCCTCTCCACAGCCTACATACCCATAGAGTGGTGCACAGCAACAGTTATTCTTCTCGACAAAGGTGGAGCCACAATAGACCCCGGGAACTATCACACTATAAGCCTGACTAGCTTGGTCTGCAAGGCTATGGAATGCATCATCATGGAACACATTAACAGAGACATTGGGAACCTCCAAACACTGGACCCTACCCAGTTCGGCTTTGTTAAGGGCAGATCATGCCTCCTTAACCTGGTGGACTTCTTTGAGAAAGTTAGCAAGGTTATAGATGAGGGAAAGGTGGTACACACAGCCTACCTAGACCTTGCAAAGGCCTTCAACACCATTCCCCATTCTGGTATTATAGACAAGCTCATCAGCCTGAACATAAACCCCTGTGTCACAAGATGGGTTGCCAATTGGCTCATGGACAGAACCCACATGGTGAGAGTTGTGGGAGCTAGGTCTGACTCTAAACCATTTACAATTGGCATTCCCCAGGGCTCAGTCCTAGGACCCCTCCTGTTCGGCATATACTTCTCAGAGGTGCAGACAAGCACAGGAGGACTATGGCTGACCAAGTTCACAGACGACTGCAAACTAGGGGCTATAACTGACTCACCAGCTGACACAGACATCCCCCAAAAGGGTCTCATTGAAATGGATACCTGGTGTCATAATCATGGCCTCAAGCTAAATGCCAAAAAGTGCATAGTTATTCCCTTTGGAAATAACAAAGTATACACAAACTGCCACATAGGTGGTAGTTCCCTAAATACGGAAAACGTAATAAGGGATCTGGGGACCCAAGTAGATAGTAATCTCTCCTTTGATAATTGCATTGCCAAAGTGGTTAGAAAATCCTTCTATGTGGCCCACCTAATCACAAAAGGGTTTGCATCCAGACCAAAAGAGGTCATTGTGCCCGTCTACTCATCAGACCCATCATAGAGTACAATGCCCCATTTGGGATGTACCTTACAAGACACCTGCAACAGCTGGAAAGACCACAGAAGTACCTCATTAAGAGGATTGGTGGCCTCATTCAGATGCCCTATGCACTCAACTGAAGAAACTCCAGCTGTATTCAGTTGCAGACCTTCTCAGAGATGATCTCTGCCTGACATACAAGGCCATGTCCAACCCAGAATTGATGGACACGTTTCACCTAAAGAAAACCTTATTCCCTCGAGCCACATGCTCTAGGGATCTAAATCTCACCACAACAATAAATAGGACATGCTGGAGGGATAGATTCCTGTCCCAGGGACTTCCCATGCTTTGGAACAAGATTCCAATCTACATTAGGCAGAGCTCCTCACTAGCACTCTTCAAGAGAAACCGACGAGTGGATGGGAAACAGAAGGGGATCACTTCAGTGGCTCTGCTGGACAGAGGCAGAGGGAACTAATCTAGGGGGTGGCAAAAGCCAACACATTCTGGCTAGGCTTATAAATGTCTTCGGGCAGATAGCCTAGTACCTACCTATGAACCTATGAATAAAATGCAAAGAAAATCACAAAGCCTAATGTGTGTATAATGAGATGCAAATGAGTACCTGTAAAAGTAAATCACACTTCCTAGATGTAAAAAGCAGGAGATGCACAGCAAACTGTTTGCCAGTGATGTCCTGTCAATGGTGTAGAGACAGATAAAACACTGATTATGACCCAGGATATCAAAGTATGATTAGTGGTTTGGATACTTGATGGTAAAGCAGGGAGAATAAGCATGCCTATCCCAGAGAGGTGAGATCATGCTAAGTATCTCTTCGTATTGAAGGTTTCACAGAGGCCATAGCTCAAAGGGATGATGCTGCAGCTGAGGAGATAGCAGGACAAAGAAGGAGTGATCAACATATGGGACTAAGGTAGTAATACCTGTTCAGAGCTACTTTCCATTGACTACACAGTCCACTGCTGACATCAGCATGCTGGACAATAAATTACCATGCAGGGAAAAAAATTCTGACCAGGCTACAGAATGTAGGCTTCCAGCCTGGCTTGACCTTCTGTGTATTATCAACAGGTGCTGACCTTAAGAACTGCACATGGAGGAGAAATACTCAATGTGCAGGAGCTCTCCAGGAAGAGACAAACTCCTAATCTGGAAACACCACGGAGCCTGTCTAGGGACTGCGAGGGCATGATTATAAGGAGCTGACAATGGAAGCCTAAGGCCAGTAATGGGTGGAATGAAAAAAAGCTGTGTTGTACTAGAAGAACTAAAAGCATGTGAGAATTTGTGGAACTGCAAAAGGCAATGATACTAGGGGCACTAATTATATAGCAGCATTTATCATCTATAAGTGTCACTGCTATTTGCTCGGTAGCAGGATGGAGTTAAAGGTAGTTTGGATGAAGCCAATACATGCAGCATATTACCTACCCCCCTAGATTACAATGCAAAAGCTTACAGACTACTTTGGAACAGACAGAGATATCAGAAGGACATTGGCTGACGTGTTGATGACAAATATGATGGGAGGACTGTATGGACTTCCTATACTGGTTCATACCAAAATACTTGTAGCACTTACTATACTAATTACAGGGACCTTCAACATACAAAAGGGGGTACACTGGTGATATCATGTTTCAACCTTCAGAGTAGTCAGTATGTTCCTCGATAAACTTCTTTATCATTAGGATGAGCATATCTATTTCATCAAAATATCAGGGTGGAGATATACCCCCCCCCACACACACACACACCATTCATGGCCTCTGTGACATTGCTCACCACCCCAAAATACTGGATGGTATAAATTGTAGGCATATGTCAATAAAGGTCTTACATTGTGTGCATGGACTGTTTTATTTCAGTAAGAAGGACAACCACTCTGTCAAGTGACATGGAGCATGCAACACACTAGTCTGATAACCAATATCTGTACAACACCCCGGCATGCAACTTCTGTATTGCTGCTTCCTGCATGTTGAAAGTCCACAAGGCCACTTAATCGGTGCATGTATGCACTGTGACAATCAGACATATACACAGCCAGTGACTATGTCTTAAGAACCCCCCCCCATATTTTCCCACTGTGTTTCAGGTGAGATCAGATACCAACTATTGTCCTGACTGATGACACTCTGACGCTGGACGGCAGCGTAACATCATTGACATGCATAATATAAAATCACAACATGGATATTCAGCCTGCTGAAGGTGCAGTTCCACTGCATGGATATATTTGGGGAGGTTCACTGCAGTATGCACCTGCCACAACCTTCAAAACACTCATAGCATGCTGAATGTTGCATGATACAATTGCTAGGCAGCATGCAGGAGACACATCTCTCTAGAGAACCTCTGGACACACTGCAGCAGTCCCTGACACAGCAGCACACTAGCTTCATCCCTAACAACAGTAAGGCTAACAGCCATGCCACTTCATCCCTGAAAGCAATAGGCACAGAATATTTCAGTGTATCCAAAGTGTGACATCCAGTCCAGCTCTGTGCCCATGATGAGCGCACAGTGACCATGTGGGGTCACTCAAAAAAAAAAAAAAAAAAAAAAAAAAAGATCAATGCAGTATTAATTAAAGGCTATGCTAGGCAATTCATGTTTAGGTCAAACCATTCATCAGGTATTACCACATACAATAAACAGGAGGAAGATTACAGTGGGCCACAACTGTTATGAAAAAAGACAGTAACACATGGCTGACATTGCAGTCTGTGTAGGTGAACAAGTAACTGTAGATGAAGACATGGGTCATCTGACATGGGGTGTTCTCTTTTAAATACAGTTTCTCTTGGTGACAAGGGATGGGAAACACTAAAGGAACATGAGCTGGATGGAGTTCCACTACATGACAATGACTTTGATCCACTATGCAAGCTTGATGTGGCAGGACTAGAGACCCACATGACATGGATGTTGTGCTATTGTGGACACAGGACCTGTATGGAGTCTCTAGTCCAGAACCAGCTGGCATAATGGTTAAGATTGTCACTATCCATTCCAAATGTATAAGGTTCAGCCAATGCCTGTATGGCGTTTACATGTTATATTTTGTCTCTATAGGGTGCTTCCCACTTCCCAAAAGCAAGCAGAGTGTTTCCACCTCAAACTCAACCAAGAATGGAGATGTGGGCAGCAACACAGACTCTTGATGATTACTATAGGGGAAGATTTGAATAGACCAACCACTTTGGGCATCAGCTGTGATGCGCAGTATCCGCAAGAAAGGAAAACATGGATCACAGACTGCATGTCCTGTCAGGATGGTCACTCAATGGTTTAAAAATTGCCCTTAGGTGATTCCGTCATGTTGACAAATGCCTCCAAAAATGGGCATGGGTGTTTGCTGGTGATAAGTGGGTGGAGGACCTGACCAGCTCTGACTAATGCTACAGACTCAGGGTAACAATGGAAGGGGTTTATGTGCCATTATTGACCAGGATGTTCTCACCATAAAGCACAACAGCTCTGAGTCAGTAAATTACTGGCTGACAATTGTCTAGTTGCCCAGCTTGGGTCACCTGGGATAAGTCTGTTGATGAATGCTGGATGTAAAACCAATCAACTTGACAAACAAACTAAAAATTGTTACACTCAGTATAGGTTCACTGACAGAATTCAGATTGGAAGTGGATGGCATGAAGGTAATGTGTACTCAGGATACAAGATAGAAAGGCAGTGCTACAAAGTCACTTGGCTTGGGATCCAGAATCTACTGCTCAGGAATTTCAGCTTATACCCCACAGCAGGATTGTGATAGTGAAGAAAATAGTGTAGTCAGACAACAGTTGCAGGACCTACTAGATAAGAGGACAGCATAAATTTGTGTTGATAATGGGTGACCTTAAAGCACATAAATTGGGACAGATAGAGCAGGATATGCGGTTTGCCCGAGTCATAGCTCTGAAATTTTTAGCACAAAAAATCTGGAAAAAGCCAAAAATAATGAAGTGGACAAAGCCCCCAAACAGGAAAAAAAATGAATATTGCTCTTATAAACTTAGAAAGTTGCTAGAAAAGGTCTTCTGTTACTATACATTTTCTTTAAGGATATTAAGTCAGAAACTTAAATGCCTGTTATTATTTAGTGAATTCAGCCCTCACTGATTTGACACAAAAATACAGAAAACCACACATTTTATGAGGATCAGATAAAAAATATAAGATAGAATTCTGGACATTCTGCAAAAATCTGGACAATTAAGAGGTATGGCCTGAGTCCATATGGGGATAAGAGAAATAAAGAAGAAAAGGCCATTCTAGACTAAGTGTGAGTCCCTGTGTTGTGCATACAAGCAATGGTGCAGATTATGTAAATATAGAACAAGGACATAATAATTCTGATACCATTACTTTCTGCCTGCACAACTGATGTATTTATGGGAAACATATGCAGCGGTATATATGACCTGTCTGCATAACATATATCTATTGCTACTGCATACACATTCAATATGGTTACTAATCTGCTGCATATAAAAGCTGAATAACCCCAAACTTGTGTCCACTCCTCAGGTGTGATATACATGTCTTCATCATCTCCATGCCAGAGCACTAGAAAAACCTCCTCATCAGTTAGGCTTGCAGTGGGAGATAGCCTTCCTCCAGTGGCTGAACTCCCCATTACTAT
>NC_056743.1:1844571441-1844612772 GCF_019279795.1 Protopterus annectens | reverse complement strand
CTTGAGGGCACGGGGAGTCCTGGGCTCGAACCTTGTCATTCATTTTATTTTTATACTGTCCAGACAGGCTGGGGGGTGTGGTTGTGTTTAAGCAACTTTGCTCTACGTTGCCCCTCGGTTCCCTACGGTGCCCTGGTTGGCATGGCACGCACGTCCGCGCAAACACATTGTGCTGGTTAAAGAGCTGTTAAACTATGGGCAACTCTATTGTGCTGGGTAAAGCACTATTAAACTATGGGCAACCGTATTGCGCTGGATAAAGCGCTATGGGCAACTCTATTGCGCTGGGTGAAGCGCGGCTTAACTGCAGGCAATTTTATATCAGGATCCTTTAAAATATTTATTTTGTTCACTGATACATTGGCCATTTCACTGCTTTTTAGTAATGTTTAAACATATTTGTCAGGTATTATTTCATATACTGATTTAAAAAAATAAATACGAAGGGGAGTCGTGGGACTCAAACCGTGAATGCCTCTTCTTTGTGCGAAGGCTCTACCATTACACTATTGCTATTTGGTGCGATTTGCATAAACATTCTTTCTTATGCTCTTCCATGTCAGAATTGCTAACTGTAGCTAAGCAATGGGCACACCCGCCCACACACGCACAAATACGGGCAGCTATTTTGGGAATTTAAAAAAATTAATTTAATGTTATGCATTTTAGAACTGTGATGGGGGTTTACAATATCAGGGAGTGTGGTGTTGGGTGCATGGACATTTGAGCGGACTCGCTCTTGTGTATTTGCTTTTACTTTTAAACACTTGCAGGGGCGTGGACATTTAGACTGCTCAGCAGTTGGACACACCCCTGCTTTCTTACACGGTCCGTGTAAGACTTACGGTTGAGTCAACATGCCCTCATGCATACTCATGGCATGCTGATGTCATACCATTCAACTGCAGCCTCTGAGTAAGACTTTTTAAGTCTTACACGGAGGATTTGTGAATCCAGGGGATTATTTAAGAAAAGTAACAATTTCTTTCTTAAATAATGTAATTTTATAATTTCAATAACCCACCTGTGGGTGTGAAGGTTTTGCCCTCGGGATTAAACCATGCCATCTTTGGGTAAATCCTGATACACCTACACCCACTTATAGGCTATTGCTTAAATATTTCCCTCAGATTCTGACACTGATGCCCTGTCAGAAGTGAAGGAAATGGAAGCGAAGTGCATTTCCTTCAGTGAATTCTCCTCACGCTGAAGATTCTGATTCAATGAAAAGTGTTTCTTCAGATTTCCCTCCAGAAGAATTATCATTTTCTGACACTATAGCTCAAATAAAAGATTGAAACTGTTCTGTGGAAACAGAACAAAATCCCTGTTTGCCAATAAAAATATTATGATTTGCTAAAATTGGATTTTCCTAAGCCTATGTATGTTCCTCCTGTTTTACCAGCTTTTGAGAATGTTTACTCAACCACCTAGCTCCCAAATGTCTGATGGGTTACATTATGATTGCACAAAGTTTACACATGACTGCAAGCTAGGTGCAATAATTGAATCCCCAAATGATCACAAAACAACTCCGAAATACTCAACTAGTAAAAACACTCAAGATGGGACTGAAAACGATAAGAGCAGACTGCAGTTAATGAGAAAACTGTTTTATTGTTAGCGCTTTCGGCTCGGTCACTACCAAGCCTTCTTCAGAAAAAACAGTATGAGGAAATCAATTAAGATTTAAATACAAAAGTTAATTGACTCACAATCAATACTTAAAAGAGCAATGCACAAATTTTCCACTGAATTATAAAGTTAAAACTTTGAGATACTTAATTTCATTACCACTCTACAAGCATACTTATAATGTATAAAGCTAATGTATGTGTACTTTAAATACAAATTAAACTAATAATCACAATAATAATAATAATAATAATAATAATAATAATAATAAAATTATACTAGTCTAAAATAATAGCCTACCTATGAAATATTTTACTAAAATACCCAAATGTAATGTTGTCGAATACGGGTAAATTAATAAATAACCAATTCATATGATCTGCAGAAAAAACAGTAATAAATATTGTATAAATTCAGTTTTAAATAAAGCTTAAAATGTTGTTCTAAATATTTATTCTACCTATTCAGTGCTAGTAATTTCAAAATACATTTAATGGACAAGGTTTCATTTAAACCTGGAAATGAATGAGCATTTGTGATGATTTGCCATTTCAGTTCATCTAACTCAAGCTTCAATTGCCAAGGACCTCCTGTAATATCTAAAGTTCTTTGTTGCAAAATAATGAACTTAAATGAATGAGCAGGGTGTTGTGCAATGTGTTTTGCTAAAGCATTATTAGGGTCCATTTTGCTAATGGCGTAAGAATGCTCATATACTCGCTGCCTAAACTTTCTTTCCGTTTTATCTATGTAAAACGCGTTGCAAAGTTGGCATGATGCTGCATATGTCACTACTTTGCTGTCACAATTGAATTTAGAATTAAGATAATATTTTTTGTCATTGATGGTACACACATTACTCACAAGTATACGTTTACATTGTGAGCAGCAACCACATTTGAACATACCTCTGATGTTTGAATGTGTTAGACAGATGTTGTGCTTTTTTTCAAAAATATTTTTTAAGTTCAGGCCTCTTCTATAAGTTACCTTGGGTTTGTCACCTAAGACTTCCAAAAGGTGTTCATCACTTTTAATTAAGGTCCAATTTTTGAATAAAATATCCTTGATATGATTAAAATCAAGTGAATAAGTATGCAAAAAGCTTGTTTGGTATGAGCATTTGTTGTGAAGGTTAGTAGGCCCTGGATTGCTTTCCTTCATAGTGTTGTCATAAAAATTGTTATCAAGTGAAACTTCACTGTACATATTGACATGCGAATTATGATGGAAGCTTAATAATGGTGTAAAGTGTCCAGATGCCCTCTTATGTTCTACCTCATACCTAATACTTGTTATCATATACAGAGGGTAACCCCTATTCAAAAACATACTTTGCAACAAGTTGCATTCATGTTCAAAATCAAAGTTGTCAGAAATCATGCGTGCTGCCCTAACCATTTGACCTTTGACTACAGCACGCTTTTGATGGATAGGATGACAACTAGTATAGTGCAAAAAAGCATTCGAATAAGTGGGTTTTCTAAAAATTTTACTTTTAAAGCACTGATTAACTTTGTCCTTTTCTAGACAAACATCTAGAAAATTGATGGAATCCACCCCTATTTCATGGGTAAACTCAAGGAAAGAAGTAGATTTTGATATGGCATCGATAAATATCGGAATGTCTGCGGAATCACCTTCCCACAAACAGAACATATCATCTTGGTACCTGGTGTACCAAGATATGTTGCTCTAAAAAAGGGGGATCTTAAACAAGCAAGTATGCTCCCAGTGGGCCATGACCATATTGGCAAAGCTGCCACCACAGGGAGACCCCATGGCCACTCCTGATTTTTGCAAGAAAAATTTATTATTGAAAGTCATGTAGTTGTTGGTCAGAATTAAATCCAGTAGGGTGGTCACTAAATAAATGCTATTGTGATCTGCCTTTTTGGTTACAAGAAATTCGGAAGTCCATTCGATGCCTAAGTCATGTGGAATGACCGTATAGAGATCTTTCACATCAATTGTTAAAAATATACTATTCTGATTGAATTTCAACTTATTTATGTTTTGTAAAAAAGACCACGAATCTTTACATATTTGAGAATCAGTGTTCAAAAATGGTTTAAGTATATTATCCACGAGTTTGGCACATCCATAAGTGATTGAACCTCGTCCATCTACTATTATTCTAAATGGTGGTTCTACTAATGATTTGTGAATTTTTGGAGTGCCAAAAACTGCCGGAATAACAGGAGCTGCCGTGGATAAAAATTGGTGTTGATTAATATCAATAGATGATTCTATAAATAGGTCTTCAATAATTTGCTTAATTCTGCTATATGCACCATTGACGTCATTCCGAGAAACTTGACTATAGGAGTGTGAGTTGAGTTGTATCTCAATTTTTTCATTATACAACTGCTGGTCCATAAAGACCAGACCCCCACCTTTGTCAGGTTTCATAACCCTGACGTCACAGTTCTTTATTAGTGAAATTAGATCTAATTCTTCCTCAGTGTAATTTTTACTAGATCTATAGTTATGAAACCGATTAAGATTTCTTAAATCCAGTTCACACATTCTCTCAAAAATGAATAAATCAGGATGAAGTGGAGGGTTAAACTGACTAGAAACTCTTAAAATATCTGTAACAGGAGAATTATTACCCATCAAAATGTTTAAATTAAGTTTGCGTGTATAAAGCTTTAAATCAATAATAATGTCAGCAATGTTCATTGTTCTTGCAGGCACGAAGGTCAAGCCTTTAGATAACAGGTCTACCATGTCTTCATTAACTATTAAAGATGAATAGTTAAAAACTTTAAAGTCACTTTCTGATGAAATATGAACATTTAGACAAGGTAGTGAAGTGTCACTCGTATTGACTATCTCTTGGGTTGCCTCCTGGTGTTCCTCGTCGATGGTGCATTCGTGTTCTTCCTCCTGTTGTTGGAACGGGTGTTGGCCTTGGGGTGAAAACCCTGATTGGGTTGGTTACTTGCCCTTCCATTGTCCCTGTTATTTTGGTTGTTGCTATTATTTTGGTTAATGAGCCTTTCACTACGACGAAGTGAATCCCCTTGCATTTGCTCATCATTAATGGGAGGGGATATGTTGGTGTTAGCATTGGCATCAACTGCTACATCATTGTTAGAACATTCATTATTGTTATTTGTTCTTATTGATGGTGGATCAGGGTATGCCTGTTTATTAGCGTAAGCTGCAACGTCTCTTGCTAACTTACGCTTTTTAGTGTTTAAAAACTTGTCCATAGCAGTTTCAATACTGCTATAGGTACGACAGTATTCAAATTTGTACCTTACAAAATCGACATGATTTTTTATTATTTGATCTAAGCTCTCCAACTCTGTTTTGAACCTTATAATCTCCAAATTATAGAAATTAATTAAAGCTTTTAAAAATTCAACTGCTTGTCGATCAAATAGTTCCAGTAATTCAAGGTGAAACGCTGACCCAGTAACCAAGCCTGCTGGATATCTCCATTGTCGGAGACCTTTAGGAATGACGCTCTTGTTGATGCATTCATGTAAGTAGGAAACTTCAAGCTGAAGTTTCCTACATTTGAACATTTTGGCATCAAACTCCTCTATAACGCTCATCAGAGTATTGTTTACTTGAGCGTTATCTGTTTGGTTCCCAGAATTATTAAATTATGAATCAGCAAAAAAATTCTCGTTATTGAAAAAAGTTACCATCGAAGGGATATCTGCATCATTGTTAACATTATGCAAGGAAGTAATGTTAACAGGTAAAAGTCTATTATGTGATGTAAAACCATTACCATGAATGGTTGTATAGAAGCGGAAGCTCCGCTGATCTGGTTAGACGAACAAGGAAACGCTGTGTCGGTGTTTAATAGTGGTGCTGATTTATTTACATTAGTAGTTCCACTTGCTGGATTAAGCACATCAGCGTTACCATGAATGTTAGTATGATGTCCAGGATTAAAGTTACTAGCACGACAGGTAGCATCAACTTTTTGAGAAAGTGCTTCCACTCGACCTAGAAGCACTTGAACGAGAGCGGTAAAATTTCCTATGGCATCATCCTGCTGCGTACCATTATTAATGTCAGGTTCAGGTTCTGCATTTTCACTAATATCGAACAATGACTGCAAGTTAACTCTGTTTCCAGTTGCCATCAGAAAATGACCACAAAACAACTCCGAAATACTCAACTAGTAAAAACACTCAAGATGGGACTGAAAACGATAAGAGCAGACTGCAGTTAATGAGAAAACTGTTTTATTGTTAGCGCTTTCGGCTCGGCCACTACCAAGCCTTCTTCAGACAAAACAGTATGAGGAAATCAATTAAGATTTAAATACAAAAGTTAATTGACTCACAATCAATACTTAAAAGAGCAATGCACAAATTTTCCACTGAATTATAAAGTTAAAACTTTGAGATACTTAATTTTGTTACCACTCTACAAGCATACTTATAATGTATAAAGCTAATGTATGCGTACTTTAAATACAAATTAAACTAATAATCACAATAATTATAATAATAATAATAAAATTATACTAGTCTAAAATACTAGCCTACCTATGAAATATTTTACTAAAATACCCAAATGTAATGTTGTCGAATATGGGTAAATTAATAAATAACCAATTCATATGATCTGCAAAAAAAACAGTAATAAATATTGTATAAATTCCGTTTTAAATAAAGCTTAAAATGTTGTTCTAAATATTTATTCTACCTATTCAGTGCTAGTAATAGTTACATAGGTAAAACGGAAAGAAAGTTTAGGCAGCGAGTATATGAGCATTCTTACGCCATTAGCAAAATGGACCCTAATAATGCTTTAGCAAAACACATTGCACAACATCCTGCTCATTCATTTAAGTTCATTATTTTGCAACAAAGAACTTTAGATATTAGAGGAGGTCCTTGGCAATTGGAGCTTGAGTTAGATGAACTGAAATGGCAAATCATCACAAATGCTCATTCATTTCCAGGTTTAAATGAAACCTTGTCCATTAAATGTATTTTGAAATTACTAGCACTGAATAGGTAGAATAAATATTTAGAACAACATTTTAAGCTTTATTTAAAACAGAATTTATACAATATTTATTACTGTTTTTTCTGCAGATCATATGACTTGGTTATTTATTAATTTACCCATATTCAACAACATTACATTTGGGTATTTTAGTAAAATATTTCGTAGGTAGGCTAGTATTTTAGACTAGTATAATTTTATTATTATCATTATTATTAATATTATTATTATTATTGTGATTATTAGTTTAATTTGTATTTAAAGTACACATACATTAGCTTTATACATTATAAGTATGCTTGTAGAGTGGTAATGAAATTAAGTATCTCAAAGTTTTAACTTTATAATTCAGTGGAAAATTTGTGCATTGCTCTTTTAAGTATTGATTGTGAGTCAATTAACTTTTGTATTTAAATCTTAATTGATTTCCTCATACTGTTTTGTCTGAAGAAGGCTTGGTAGTGACCGAGCCGAAAGCGCTAACAATAAAACAGTTTTCTCATTAACTGCAGTCTGCTCTTATCGTTTTCAGTCCCATCTTGAGTGTTTTTACTAGTTGAATCCCCAAATGATGTCAGTATAGTCCAGGACGGTCTCACACAGACCAGCAACTGGTATATATGTCATAGTCTCAAACTGAATGCAAAAAAATGCATCATCATTCCCTTCCACACAAGCAATATCTGATCACACTATTAAATCAACAACAGTACCCTAAGTACCTATGAAGTGGTAAGGGACCTGGGGTCACAGGCTGACTGTAAACTTAACTTCGACCACCGCATGTCTACCTTTGTAAGGAAAGCTTTCCATGTGGCTCACTTGAGTGGTAAAGGCACCATCTTGAGAGCAAAAGAGGTTATAACCCCCCCTCTATACTTGGCACTTATCTCACTTATGACTGAGTATAATGCCCCATTCGGTATGAACCACACTAAGCACCTGCAGCAATTGGAGAGACCTCAGAGGTTTCTAACAAAGAAGATCAAGGGCCTCCAGCATGTGCCTTACATGAACTGAGTAAAGTCCCTGTCACTATACTCCATAGCTTATAGACTTCTAAGGGGAGACTTATGCCTGGCCTACAGAGCAATCCAAGACCCAAACCTAATGAACTTACTGCATATCCATAAATCAAATGGTTCTAGTGCTACCCATTCAAGGGATTTAAATGTGGCCTGCAACTTCAATAGGTTCATAGGTTCATAGGTTGGTACTAGGCTATCAGCCCTAGGGCCTATTAAAGCCTAGCCATAACAATTCCCTGGCTATTTCTTCCCACATTATTTACTTTCCTGGACCCCTGTCTAACAGGGCGACTGACGTGATCCCTGGGGTGAATTTCCTTTCTCCCATCCAAACGTCAAGGTTCCTCTTGAAGAGGTCCAACGAGGCACTCTGCTTGACATGTATGGGCAATCTATTCCAGAGTCTGGGGAGTCTCTGGGTCAGGAACCTATCCCTCCAGCATGTTTTGTTTATTGTGATGACAAGGTTTAGATCCCTGGAGCGTGTAGCTCTGAGGGATTGGGATTTCTTTAAGTGTAGCATATCCAACAGCTCTGGGTTTGACATGGCCTTGTATGTTAAGCAGAGATCACCTCTGAGTAGACGATATCTGACAGAGTATAGCTGGAGTTTTTTAAGGCGGTCAGCATAGGGCATCTGCTTTAGGCCTGTGATTCTTTTAGTGAGGTATTTCTGAGGCCTTTCCAGTTGTTGCAGATGTCTTGAGAGGTACATACCAAATGGGGCGTTGTATTCTATAATGGGTCTAATGAGGGATGAGTACAGTGGGACAATGACCTCCTTTTTTCTGGATGAAAAGCCCTTCATGATGAGGTGTGCCACATAGAAGGATTTCCTGACTGTTGTGGCGATGTGGTTATCGAAGGTGAGACCACTGTCCACCTGTGTCCCTAAGTCTCTTATCACACTTTCTGTGTTTAGTGTGCTGCCACCTATATGGTAATTCATGGATGCATGTTTTTTCCCAAAGGGGATAACAATACATTTCTTGGCATTGAGCTTGAGCCCATGGCTCTGGCACCAAGCATCTGTTTCTGTAAGGCCCTTTTGTAGAGTATCCGCATCATTTGGGGATTCAATAATGGCTCCCAGTTTGCAGTCATCTGCAAACTTTGTTAGCCAGAGTCCCTTAGTGTTGACCTGTACTTCAGAGAAGTAGATGCCAAACAAGAGCGGCCCCAGGACTGAACCCTGAGGTACTCCACTTGTCACTTGTCTGGAGCTGGATTTGGAGTCGGCTACTTTTACAGTGTGGGTTCTATCAGTAAGCCATTTAGCAACCCATTGGGTGACATAGGGATTAATACCCAACTTAGTAAGTTTATCTATGATTCCAGAGTTGGGGGATGGTGTCAAAGACCTTGGCAAGGTCTAGATAGGCTGTGTGGACCACCTTACCCTTGTCCATGGCTCTGGAGACTGATTCAAAGAAGTCAATCAGGTTCAGGAGACAAGATCGGCCCTTCACAAACCCAAACTGGGTGGGGTCCAGTGTTTGAAGTTTGCCAATGTCTTTGTTTATAAGTTCCATGATAATACGCTCCATGGCCTTGCAGATAAGGCTTGTCAGACTGATGGGACGGTAGTTTCCGGGATCCAAGGTGGATCCCCCTTGTGGATTGGGATAACTGTAGCTCTGCCACTCAGTGGGCACGAAACCTGAGGTGAGGCTATGATTAAACATGACACTTAGGTGAGGTGCCAGTTCATATTGTAGTTCATGTAGTACACAGCCCGGGATGTCATCTGGTCCCATGGATGCTGTATTCTTGGCTTTACAGAGTGCGTTTTGTACCTGTGTGGCCGTTATTACTGGAATTTGGCAATCTTCCGTTATTGAGATGGGCCATTTAGGGGGTGAGAGGGGGGTGAAGTTGGCACTGAATCGATCTGCCAGGATATTGGCAATATCCTTTGGATCAGTATATTTATTGCCATTCTGTTTTAGCTCAGAGCAGATCTGAGCATTGCCATTTAGATTCTTGACATATTTATAGAATGCTTTGTAGTTGTCTTTGGAATCTTTGGCAATTTTATTTTCATAACTAGCTTTGGAGGATTTTATGAGGCATCTCAGTTTCTTACTGAGGGTAGTAAGGGAGTTTTTTGCATCCTGGGATTTTCGTCTTTTCTGCAAAAGTTTCTTCCTTTTGTTGTAAAGTTTGTTTATGGCAGGGGACCACCAGATTGGCTTCCTTTTTTTGGATGAGAGCATTTTGGTTCTATTTGGGATGGCACGATTCATGCATGAGTGGATGTGCTCGTACAGTGCCTTAGTGTAGGATTCAGCAGTTGAACTTTCAGTTCCCGTCTGCATGGGTGTCATGAAGTTTGTCACTTCTGACTTGAGTAGCATGAAGTTGGCTTTGGAGAAGTTTTTATGGTGGTTTCTTTACTGGGGGTGGGGTGGGATGTGGATCTTAAGAGTGATTAGCTTATGGTCAGACCTGACTAACGAGGGGGTGACCATAGGTATGGAGCATTGATTTGCCATGTTGGTAATGACCAGGTCTAGGATATTGGAGCCCCTGGTGGGACTATGGATTAGTTGATCCAGGGCGTTGGAATTTATGAATTCCAAGAACCGTTGTGCAAAGGTGTTGGGACATGAGTAGTTTTCCCAGTTAATGGCAGGGTAGTTAAAATCACCCAGTATTAGGGTGTTTGGTTCTATCTTAATATTTTCCAGTATGTTTAAAAAGGTGTAGTGAGAATCTTGGGATATGGTGGGGGATCTGTAGCAAGCTACAATAGGACTTGCTGGAGGGACAGATTTATCTCCCAGCAACTGTCACGTCTTTGGAACAGGCTACCAGTTCATGTGAAACAGAGCACTTCTATGATGCTGTTCAAGAGGAACCTGGATGAGTGGATGGGGCACTGTAAATTCTTAGCAGGGATAGCACCTACAGCCCTCCTGGACATGGACAGGCATCACTAAATGCAATATTGGGTGTTGACGAGTACTTCTATTGTATTACGCTGGGTTGAAATGGCTAGGCTTAAAATGACCCCAAGATGATAGCCTAGTAATCTCCTATGATCCTATAACGTACCTCAGACAAATATTTTTTTTCTAATCCTATATAAGATGATAGTGATTTCCTTATCAGAACCACTACTGCTAAACATATTGTGGATGCTAATCCTATTCTTTCTGACAGTGACTGGAAAGCTTTTGATAAATTTGAAAGGAAGTTTATTCTTCTGCTGCTTTAACTTTTAGAGTTCAGAAGTGTAAAGTTCACATTAACATTTTTACTGGCTTCTTCTGAGAACATGTGAAAGTTAACTGCTAACCTTCTTTCTTCAGAGATTAAAACTTCATTAAAATCCTTAAATGAAGTTGCTTCTCATGTAACCAAACACTCTTCAAAGTGTTCTTATCATTCTGCTGATGTTGTGTCCACTGATGTTGTTGCTACAGGTTCAGTTATGGGACAATTTTATTAATTACATTCTCAAAAGTTACCTGAAATTAAAGCTGACATTTTAAATTCTTCCTGTGACAAAGATGTTCTGTTTTACCCCTTCTGGTGCTAAAGTCCTAATAAGATCTGATGAAAAAAGAGGAATTGTTTCAAGAGGTTACCCAAGTCGTTCAACCTTCCTTTTGTTAAGTTATGTAAAAAAACTTTCCTTCCTGTTGAGCACCCTTTAATTCAGGAAACAGAATAAACAGTCTCAGCAAAGATTTAACTGACATAATTTTAAAAAGTCATGGCAAGGGGGCCTAAATAATAAAAGGGAGCATCCCGTATCCAAGGATAGTCCAAAAAGTCTAAATGACTGCTTGCCTCTTCAAGCTTCCCCTCCCTACCTTCTTCCACCCTTGCAATCCCTAAATCCCTACCTCAGTCTAGGCCATCATCTTCTCCAGTGCCATCATATTGTCTCAGGCAAATGGATTCTGAGACTCATTAAAAAGGGGTACAGGTGGCAGTGAGAATTATTTTTCCAAGTCCTGAGCAGGATTTGCTAGGGCCATTCTCCAGGGGTTCTTGGATTCCTAAATGTGTGCTTCTTCCTTACATTATCCTAAGCTTTGCTAATCTATCCTACAGCTTAGGTTACTGCAACAGTGATCTAAATGTTGAACACCATACAGCCATGAAATAAACTTTCTATAACAGTAGGTGTTCTAACAGATCACTGCTGCAGTAGCTGCCCCTCTAACCATCACCCTTTGTTCTAATTTAGGTGTATTGTCAGGATGTGGATGGATATAATTATGCGTATATAGATTTACAGATTTATATATGTTTTATTTTCCATTACAAGCATTCTCCTTTCAGGGCACTAACCTCCATTCTTGGAAGAAAGCACTGAGGATTTTGACATCCTAACCACAGTTTTCATGCAGCTATCCACGAGTCCCTCAATGGTTAAGGTACATGGAACACTCCCAAAAGCTCTGTAAGCTGACAGGGTATCATAACCTTGGCAGGATATAACCCATACAGCTTATGGCTACTGCAACAGTGATCTATAAGAGTGTCTTGCCCATATGGTAAGTTTTACTTGCACAGCTAAACATTGTCAAGCATGGAGTATTGAATACATGCAGTGGAACAATTCTTCTCAACCACCGAAATTTTCACTGAATGTCCAGATTTTTTGTCTCATATTTGGTATGTTCCTCGTAAAACTTGTTGATGGCTGGCAAATCACTGAGGATTGAAGTCACTAAATAATGAGATATTTTTAGTTTAGACTTCATATCATTCAGAAAATGCATGCTAACACACATGCTGTTAGTATAGCAACATTCTAAGTTTATAAGACAATTATTTAAAATTGGACGTTTGCTCCCCCATTATTTTAGACTTTGTCAGATTTCCTGTGATAACAGGTTGAGGGGTATGAGTGGACCCCAGTAGATCATGGCAGCCACATTTTTTACTGTACTATAACAGCTACATATTTGGGGTTTATTCAAATGCATTGCTATTTTAAACACCAAGCAGCACATACATAGAAAAAGAAGAAAAAAAGCAGCAGCAGAAATACAGATGTCTGAAGTGAATTTAGGCAGCAGAGTTTCATACAGTAAATAAGACATATCCACGAGGAGGTACACATAGCTCCTGCAGTACTGTGGTAAGATGTGTTTGTTACAGCAGAGGGGCACACAGTAAAGAAGACATATCCCACAAGGAGGTACACATAACTCATGCAATAGAGTGGTAAGATGTGTTTGTTACAGTGGAGTGGCATACAGTAAAGAAGACATATCGCCAAGGAAGTGTACATAGCTCCTGCAGTACTGTGGTAAAATGTATTTGTTACAGAAGAGTGGTACATCATAAAAAAGACATATCCATAAAAAGGTACACATAGCTCTTGCAGTACTGTGGTAAGATATATCTGTTACAACAGTGTGGCACACAGTAAAGCTCACATATCCATGAGGAGGTACACACAACACCTGCAGTACTGTGGTAAGATGTGTTTATTACAGCAGAATGGCACACAGTAAAGAAGACATACCCACAAGGAGATGCATGTGGCTCCTGCAGTAATGTGGTAAGATGTGTTTGTTACAGCAGAGTGGCATACAGTAAAGAAGGCATATCCATGAGGAGGTACACATAGCTCCTACAGTACTGTGGTAAGATGTTTTTGTTGCAACACAGTGGCACACAGTAAAGAAGACATATTTCTACACGGTTGTCTCATGCTATTTGTTTCTGCTATTGTCTCCATAACAAGCCACTTCCAGGCAGGGTTACATCCTGCTCTACCAGGACGTTGGCGTTTTCTGTGGCTTTTCAGAAAGGGCTGGACCCTAGATGTATGCTGAAGGCAGCAACTTTGTCATTTGTACATACATCCAAAAAACATTAGAAACTGAATTCCTTTACATGTAGCTCCTGCAGTACTGTGGAAAGATGTGTTTGTTACAACACAGTGGCACACAGTAAAGAAGACATATCCACAAGGAGGTACACATAGCTCCTGCAGTATTGTGTTAACATGTATTTGTTACAGCAGAGTGGTACACAGTAAAGAAAACATATCCACATGGAGGTACACATAGCTCCTGCAGTACTGTGGTAAGATGTATTTGTTACAGCAGAGTGGCACACAGTAAAGAAGACATATCCACAAGGAGGTACACATAGCTCCTGCAGTATTTTTCTAAGATGTGTTTGTTACAGCAGAGTAGTACACAGTAAAGAAGACATATCCATGAGGTGGTACCCATAGCTCCTGCAGTACTGTGGCAAGATGTGTTTGTTACAACACAGTGGCACACAGTAAAGAATACATATCCACAAGGAGGTACACATAGCTCCTGCAGTACTGTATTAAGATGTATTTGTTACAGTAGAGTGGCACACAGTAAAGAATACTTGTCCACAAGGAGGTACCCATAGCTCCTGCAGTACTGTGGCAAGATGTATTTGGTACAGCAGAGTGGCGCATAGTAAATAAGACATATCCACAAGGAGGTACACATAGTTCCTGCAGTGCTGTGGTAAGATGTGTTTGTTACAGCAGAGTGGCACACAGTAAAGAAGACATATCCTTGAGGAGGTATACATGGCTCCTGTAGTACTATGGTAAGATGTGTTTGTTACATCAGAGTGGCACACAGTAAAGAAGAAATATCCCCAAGAAGGTACAGATAGCTCCTGCAGTATTGTGGTAAGATGTATGTGTTACATCATAGTGGCACACAGTAAAGAAGACATACCCATGAGGAGGTACACATAGTTCTTGTAGTACTTTGGTAAGATGTATTTGGTACAACAGAGTGGCACACAGTAAAGAAGAAATATCCCCAAGAAGGTACACATAGCTCCTGCAGTATTGTGGTAAGATGTATGTGTTACATCATAGTGGCACACAGTAAAGAAGACATACCCATGAGGAGGTACACATAGTTCTTGTAGTACTTTGGTAAGATGTATTTGGTACAGCAGAGTGGTACACAGTAAAGAAGACATATCCATGAGGAGGTACACATAGCTCCTGCAGTACTGTGGTAAGATGTGTTTGTTACAGCAGAGTGGCACACAGTAAAGAAGACATATCCATGAGGAGGTACACATAGCTCCTGCAATACTGTGGTAAGATCTATTTGTTACAGAAGAGTGGCGCACAGTAAAGTAAATATATCCCTGAGGAAGCACACATAGTTCCTGTAGTACTGTGGTAAGATGTGTCTGCTACATATAAGTGGCACACAGTAAAGAAGACATATCCACGAGGAGGTATACATAGCTTCTGCAGTCTGTGGTAAGATGTATTTGTTAAAGCAGAGTGGTACACAGTAAAGAAGACATATCCACGAGGAGGTACACATAGCTGCTTCAGGACTGTTGTAAGGTGTGTGTTACCACAGAGTGGCACACAGTAAAGAAGACATATCCACAAGGAGGTACACATAGCTCCTGCAGTACTGTGGTAAGATGTATTTGTTACAGCAGTGTAGCAACCAGTATGAAGGCATATCCACAAGGAGGTACACATAACTCCTGCAGTACTGTGGTAAAATGTGTTTGTTACAGCAGAGTGACATACAGTAAAGAAGACATAATCATGAGGAGATACACATAACTCCTGAAGTACTGTAGTAAGATGTATTTGTTGTGTTATATATGTGATGTATTACTTTAGAAATGTGTATATATACATAGAATAATCTCTATTATGCATACCTGAAATTATTACTGCATAAATTCATTGTAGCTCATATATAATTTAGTAGCTGTTTGTCTACAGTGTAGCTGGGGGAAGACAGCTGACTATCAGGACAGCCTATCCCTGTGTTACCTTACATGTCCTAAACAGATATGCTGTCTGCAAATGGTGTTAGCACACTTGTAGCAGGTTTCCTCATGTGTAACATCACCAACATAGCAAACAAACCCACTGTCAGCTGTGATTACCCCCAGTAGCCTGTCTTCTTGCTGCCTTTTCAGGCCATCCATTCCCTGTATATCCAGTGTGGTAGTCATCACAGTTGTATACATGCATGTGTATGTTCCTACCATCATTCTGTGGTACCACATAGCATAGCATATTAATTGTACCCTCTCTTTTCCCATGCCTAGTGCTGAATATACCTATGACAGCCCATTGTTTGTAATAGGTAGGCTACTGTCTCCAGCAATTTCTGGGCTATAGCTGTGTATCTTGTTTCCATAGGTGTCATGTCCTCAAAAAGTGGTAGAATGGAGAGGGTGGACAAGTTCAGCTGAGCTAAGAATGAGGTCATGCTATAGGTAGTTGCGTTCCATGAGCAATGCCTGTATGTTGTTCCCCAGCAGCTGCTTATCATTCTGTGGGAAACACTGGCCCACAAGATCATTGGTGTTAGTGGGGAACTGCACAACACAGTTATGTCAGAGGTGTGTCACTGACATGATCAAGTCAGCTTGCAAGAAGGAATGCAGCATAGTAATGGGGAGTTCAGCCACTGGAGGAAGGCTATCTCCCACTGCAAGCCTAACTGATGAGGAGGTTTTTCTAGTGCTCTGGCATGGAGATGATGAAGATATGTATATCACACCTGAGGAGTGGGCACAAGTTTGGGGTTATTCAGCTTTTATATGCAGCAGATTAATAACCATATTGAATGTGCATGCAGTAGCAATAGATATATGTGATGTAAACAGGTCATATATACCACTGCATATGTTTCCCATAAATACATCAGTTGTGCAGGCACAAAGTAATGGTATCAGAATTATTATATCCTTGTTCTATATCTGCATAATCTGCACCATTGCTTGTATGCACAACACAGGGACTCACACTTAGTATGTATTTAGATTCCATTTGTTCAGTCTTGTGCTGTATGTTCACAGGCCAGACCAGTAGTGATACCTGCAGAGGCTGGGTCAGGAAAACAGACTTATACCAGCACCTATGAAGGGTCTGATTATGAAGTTTAGAAACAGATTAAGTCACACTTAGATGACTCACAGGCACTGTCTGCTTCCCTCCTATATGGCCTTTTACCCATTGTTCATGGTGAAGGTACCTCCTCACTCACACTTGAGCTACAGGCTATACAGCATGAGTGCTCACCACACCATTTGGGGGGGGGGGTCTTACCAATGATTGTGAGCACTGCTCTTCCTGAGGTAGCAGTAGCAGCAGGGGAGTATGTTACAATCAAAGGTATACCCTCCATATGGCAGTCTCCAGGGTTATCACATGTCACATCCAACCCCTGGTGTGACCACAGCAGATCTTAATCTTCGGATGTGCATGGCTAACTTCTGGTGACAGCCTGCTACTAACCATTAATATGGAGATGATTAGTTTGGTGTACAACTTCCAAGAAGATGTCACAGGGCACATTTAACATCGTTGTGAGTTCATTGAGTGGAGGGATGATGTCTATGTTAGTGCACATTGCTGAGGACAGCAAGTGCCACCATAGTTGCCCTGTACAATCAGTGGTGTCCCTGGTTTGGGCTGAGTACATAGCTGGGAAGGCCACATACGAGGTCATTGCAGGGTACACAGCCTGCTCATGCAGGTCTAGGAGTATCTCAGCCCATCACCCTGTGCTGTGAGTGAAAGTGTTTGTGAGCCTCACCAGAGACTCCATCATCATCATCATCATTACCGTCATCATCATCATCATCATCTTTGCCGTCATCATCAACCCCCTTTTTACCATTTTCTATGTGGGGTTTGAGTGTTGTGCCAACTGTCTCCATTTCTCTCCATTCACAGCCACTCTCCTACCTTCTTTAGCAGTCATGCCTGGGTGTCACAGGTCTTCTCTCACACAATCCTCCCACCTCTTTGCTAGATGCTGTCATTTTCTTTTGCCTTCTTGCTGTCTGTCCCAAATCCTCTTCACCAGATTGTTTTCTGTTTTTCTACACATGTGCATGAACCACTGTAATATAATCTCTTTGACCTTCTCAGCAATTGGCGCTCCTTGTACTTCTGCTTTGATGGCCTTATTTCTTTATCTTTTTCACAGTGTGATTCCTACCACCCATACTAAGCAGTTCATGTCCATCACATCTAACTTCATGTGTTCTGCCTTTACTTGTCAGATTTCCATATCATGAAGTAGGGCTGGTTGCCCCACTGTTTTCTACACCTTACCTTCAGCTACTGTAGTGTTCTTTTGTCATACACTACCCCTAACACTCTGTGCCTGTTGGCTCTAGCTCTTATGATTCCTCCTTTGACCTCCTCATTCAGACTTCCTTTCTCCTCAACCACCCCTCAAAGATACTTGAGGCTGTTAACCTGTCCTATTATTTTCCCTTCCATCTCAGTTCTCAGCTTTTTCTGATTTCTCCCATTTGCTGCCATTACAACTGTCTTATCTGTACATGGCTTCATCTCATGTGCCTTCAGTTTTGCATTCCATGCCCCTGTTTTTTGCTGAAACTTTTGCTCACCATCTGCCTGTAATGTCACATTGCCTGCATACAGCAACGTTGCTTATCCATTCCATCTGATCTGTTTGCTAATGTAGTCCATCACCACTTTGAACAGCAGTGGGCTCAGAGCTAAACTATGGTGTACACCATTACATTTGAAACCCCTGTGTGAGACCAAGTACAGTTCTTATTTGAGTCATTGGGTCCTTGTACATAACTTGTATTAATTCTACCATTGGTTTATAAGTTCACAGTAGATTACCAGGCTAAAGGCTCAAAAGCCTTTTCAAGCATAGCCAATGTAGCACAATTTTATCCAGTAAATGGCCCATAGGGGCAGGAGAATGGCATGGGTTTAGGCCTATGCCATGATTATTTTACAGATTTTACAGACTGCCCCTATCCATAAGTGACACAGGTGCCACGCCAGGTGTGCATCATGATTTCCTATCCATCAATCCAGATTAGTCTTGAAAAGGGTCAGTGAAGGACTACTTTATGTGAATGAGAAGCCTATTCAAAAGAAGGGGAAATCTCTGGAGACACATCTGTCTCTCCAGCATGTTCTGTTTGACTCATTGGCTAAGTTTAAATTCCTAGAATGAGTGACCCTTGTACTGTTTGTCTTGCGGATATGTAGCAGCTCCATCAAGGCTGGATTTGTGAATGCCTTGTAGGTCAGGCATAGGTCACCAAAGTAACAACACTCCAAACCGAAACAGCCTTTTCAACCAGGTTAACAGTCAGTAAGAGACAGAGTAAAGGGAAAGGCCTTTCAGTCTATCCACAAAGGACATGTTGTTGACATATTTTCTTAATGAGGAACCTCTGAGGTTGCTCCAGCTGTTGTAGGTGCCTAGTCAAGTACACTCCAAATGGCACATTGTACTCAGTTATTGGTCTAATAAGGGCTGAACACACTGGGACTATAATCTGCCTAGATCTGGATCCCATACCCTTACCTATTAGCTGTGCCATACAGAACTACTTCCTCACCACTGCGGATACATGATAGGCAAAGTTCAGACTACTATCTACCTGTGTTCCTAGATCCCTTACCTCTGAGTTTATTATTACGGGTTTGTTGTTAATGTTGTAGTTAGCAGGGGTATTTGATTTCCCAAAGGGTGCAATAATGCATTTCTTCATATTTAGTTTCAAATTCTGGTTCTGATGACAATCATTTGCCTGATTTAGACCTTAGACCCTTCTCTGACCCTGCAGCTAATTATGGCAACTAGTGGTTTATGTTGTTGACTGACTTTTTCACTGGAACTGACTTTGCCATCATTAATTCTACCCAGTGCCCTTTCCTTACTAGGAGGAATTCTAGCTGAGTTGCATGTTGGCCCCTCTTGTACGTGATCTTGTGACTGCCTCTCTTGCTGAACCATGTGTTGGCCATCATCAAGCTATTAGCCAACAGAAGTGTAGAATGGCCTTTCCTTCTTTATTTCTGTTATCCCCATATGGACTCAGGCCATACCTCTTAATTGTCCAGATTTTTGCAGAATGGCCAGAATTTTGCCTTATATTCTTTGCCTGATCCTCATAAAATTTGTGGATTTCTGTATTTTTATGTCAAATCAGTGAGGGCTGAATTCACTAAATAATGACAGGTATTTAAGTTTCTGACTTAATATCCTTCAAGAAAATGTATGGTAACAGAATACCTTTTCTAGCAACTTTCTAAGTTTATAACAGCATCTTCTGTGTGGAGACATGCGTGAATGGGCATACCTTCGTGGAAGGTTGCATATCAGGGCCGGCAACTCAGCACGTAAAAATGTGCTGCCAATCATTAGCGGACAGGAGTTCCTAACAGAACAATATTCAAATTTTGTTTCTGTTTGGGGGCTTTGTCCACCTCATTATTTTTGGCTTTTTCCAATTTTTTTGTGCTAAAAAGTTGAGAGCTATGACTTGAGCAAACTGCATATCCTGTTCTATCTGTCCTAATTTATGTGCTTTAAGGTCACCCATTATCAACACAAATTTATGCTGTCCTCCTTTATCTAGTAGGTCCTGCAACTGGTGTCTGAATACAATATTTTCTTCACTATCGCAATCCTGCTGTGGGTATAAGCTGAAATTCCTGAGCAGTAGATTCTGGATCCCAAGCCAAGTGACTTTGCAGCACTGCATTTCTATCTTGTATCCTGAGTACACAGGATGTCCAGTGTCCTCTTTACCATCATGCCATCCACTTCCAATCTGAATTCTGTCAGTGAACCTATATTGAGTGTAGCAATTCTTAGTTTAAGTTTGCCAAGTTGATTGGTTTTACATCCAGCATTCACTCAACAGACTTATCCCAGGTGACCCAAGCTGGGCAACTAGACAATGGTCAGCCAGTAGTTTACTGACTCAGAGCTGCTGAGCTTTATGGTGAGCACACCCTGGTCAATAGTGTCACATAAACCTCTTCCACTGTTACCACGAGTCTGTAGCATTAGTCAGAGTTGGTCAGGTCCTCCACTCACTTATCACCAGTGAACACCCATGCCCATTTTTGGAGGCATTTGTCAACATGATGAAATCACCTAAGGGTAATTTTTAAACCATGGAGTCACCATCCTGACAGGACACACAGTCTATAATCCACGTTTTTCTTTCTTGAGGATACTGCACACCACAGCTGATGCCCAATGTGGTTGGTCTAGTCAAATCTTCCTCCTATGGTAATCAGCATGTCTGTGTTGCTGCCCACAACTCCATTCTTGGTTGAGTTTGAGGTGGAAACACTCTGCTTGCTTTTAAGAAGTGGGAAGTACCCTATAGAGACATAATAAAAACATGCAAACTCCATACAGGCATTGGCTGAACCTTATACATTTGGAATGGATAGTGACAATCTTAACCATTATGCCAGCTGGTACTGGACTAGAGACTCCATACAGGTCCTGTGTCCACAACAGCACAACATCCATGTCATGTGGGTCTCTAGTCCTGCCACATCAAGCTTGCATAGTGGATCAAAGTCATTGTCATGTAGTGGCACTCCATCCAGCTCATGTTCCTTTAGTGATTCCCATTCCTTGTTACCAAGAGACATTGTCTGTAAAAGAGAACACCCCCTGTCACATGACCCATGTCTTTATCTACAGTTACTTGTTCACCCACACAGACTAATAGTAATGTCAGCCATGTGTTACTATGTTTTTTGATAACAGCTTTGGCCCACTGTAATCTTTCTCCTGTTTGTTGTATGTGGTGATGCCTGATGAATGGTATGACCTAAACTACCTTTAATTAATACTGCATTGATCTTTTTTTTTTTTGAGTGACCTCACACGGTCACTGTGCACTCATCATGGGCACATAGAGCTGGATGGATGTCACACTTTGGATACACTGAAATATTCTGTGCCTATTGCTGTCAGGGATGAAGTAGTATGGCTGTTAGCCTCACTGTTGTTGAAGGATAAAGCTGGTGTGCTGCTGTGATAGGGGCTGCTGTAGTGTGTCCAGAGGTTCTCTAGAGAGATGTGTCTCCTGCATGCTGCCTAGCAATTGTATTATGCAACATTCAGCATGCTATGAGTGTTTTGAAGGTTGTGGCAGGTGCATACTGCAGTGAACCTCCCCAAATATATCCATGCAGTGGAACTGCACCTTCAGCAGGCTGAATATCCATGTTGTGATTTTATATTATGCATGCCAATGATGTTATGCTGCTGTCCAACAATGGAGTGTCATCAGTCAGGACAATAGTTGGTATCTGATCTCACCTGAAACACAGTGGGAAAATATAGGGTGGGTATTTTAAGACATAGTCACTGGCTCTGTATATGTCTGACTGATACAGTACATACATGCACCGATTAAGTGGCCTTGTGGAATTTCAGCATGCAGGAAGCAGCAATACAGAAGTTTCATGCCAGGGTTTTGAACAGATATTGGTTATCAGACTTGAGTGTTGCATGCTCCATGTCACTTGACAGAGTGGTTGTCCTTCTTACTGAAATAAAACAGTCCATGCACTCAATGTAGACCTTTATTGACATATGCTTACAATTTATACCATCCAGTATTTTGGGGTGTTGAGCAATGTCACAGAGGCCATGAATGGTGTGTGTGTGTGTGTGTGTGTGTGTGTGTGTGTGTGTGTGTGTGTGTGTGTGTGTGTGTGTGTGTGTGTGTGTGTGTGTGTGTGTGTGTGTGTGTGTGTGTGCGCGCGTGTATGTGTGTGTTGGGGGGGGGAGTATATCTCCACCCTGATGTTTTGAGGAAATAGACATGCTCATCCTCATGATAAAGAAGTGTATCAAGGAACATACTGAGTACTCTGCAGGTTGAGACGTGATATCACCAGTGTACCCCCTTTTGTATGTTGAAGGTCCCTGTAATTAGTATAGTAAGTGCTACAAGTATTTTGGTATGAACCAGTATAGGAAGTCCATACAGTCCTCCCATCATATTTTTCATCAGCACGTCAGCCAATGTCCTTCTAATATCTCTGTCTGTTCCAAAGTAGTCTGTAAGCTTTTGCTTTGTAAGCCAGAGGGGTAGGTGATATGCTGCATGTATTGGCTTCATCCAAACTACCTTTAACTCCATCCTGCTACTGAGCAAAAAGCAGGGACACTAATAGATGATAAATGCTGCTATATAATTAGTGTGCATGCTCCTAGTATCATTGACTTTTGCAGTTCCACAAATTCTCACATGCTTTTAGCTCTTATAGTACCACACAGCTTTTTTTTTCATCCCATCCATTGCTGGCCTTAGACTTCCCTTGTCAGCTCCCTATTATAATGCCCTTGCAGTACCTAGGCAGGCTCCCTGGTGTTCCCAACTTAGGAGGGTGTCCCTTCCTGGAGATCTCCTACACATTGAGTACTCCTCTTCCATGTGCAGTTCTTAAGGTCAGCACCTGTTGATAATACACAGAAGGTCAAGCCAGGCTGGAAGCCTACATTCTTTAGCCTGGTCAGAATGTTTTTTCCCTGCATGGTAATTTATTGTCTAGCATGCTGATGTCAGCAGTGGATTGTGTGGTCATTGGAGAGTAGCTCTGAACAGGTATTGCTACCTTAGTCCCATATGATGGTCACTCCTTCTTTGTCCTGCTATCTCTTCAGCCCCAGCATCATCCCTTTGAGCTACGGCCTCTGTGAGACCTTCAGTAGGGAGAGATACTTAGTATGATCTCACCTCTCTGGAACAGGCATGCTTATTCTCCCTGCTTTACCATCAAGTATCAAAACCACTCATCATACTTTGGTATCCTGAGTCATAATCAGAGTTTTATCTGTCTCCACACCATTGACAGGACATCAGTGGACAACAGTTTGCTGTGCTTCTCTTGCTTTTTACATCTAGGAAGTGCAATTTACTTTTGCAGTTACTCATTTGGATCTCATTTTACACATATTAGGCTTTGTGATTTTCTTTGCATTTTATTATATGGTTAGTTATTTATTTCATTTTATTAATTAAGTAGGTTAGCTAGCTAAGGACCCTTTTTGGTCACAGCTCCTGACAAAAGGTAATGACAAATACACAAACTGTACATAAATAAGAGGTGATCTGTATTTAACATATAAATCTTCCTCTGACACAATACTGATGGACTTACTGCACATCAGCAAGTGAAATGACATCAGAAATACTCAGTGTATGGATTTAAACCTCTTCTGTAACATCACTAGAATGGTTTGGAGTGACAGATATGCCTCACTGAGGATGCACTGGCTCTGGAATAGGTACCCCGTTATTGTAAAACAAAGTTTATCCCTACCCATTAGCAATTTAGAACTTTGGATGAGTATTAAAAAATGTACCCAAGGACAATATTACTGTAAACACAGATACAATGGACTTAATGGCAGCAAACTGGGGAAATCAGAAGAAGCTGAGAATAGTGACAGAAGGGAAAAAAGTGGAACAGGTAAACAGCTTCAAGTATCTGGGAGGGCTGGTTGAGGAGAAGGGAAGGCTGAATGAAGAGGTCAAAGCTAGAACCACAGGAGCTGCAGCCAACTGGCTTAGAGTGTCAGATGTAGTCTATGACAAAAGAATATCAAAGAAGCTGAAGAGTAAGGTGTACAAGGCAGTGGTGTGACCAGTACTACTGTATGATACAGAAACCTGGGCAGTAAAGGCAGAACAGCTGAAGATGTTAGAGGTGATGGAAATGAAGTGTCTGAGAAGGGTGGTAGAATGCACACTGTGGGACAGACAAAGAAATGAGGACATAAGAACAGAGGCCAGAGTAGCTCCAGCTGAAGAATAGATACAAGGGAATAGATTATGGTGGTTTGGACATGTGCAGAAAAGCAAAAGACAATCTGGTGAGAAAGATTTGGGACAGACAGGAAGAAGGTAAGAGGAAGTGAGGACATTCAGCAAAGAGGTGGATGGCTTGTGTGAAAGAAGATCTGCGACAGTCAGGCATGAGTGTTGAAGAAGGCAGGAGTGTGTCACTAAATCAAGAGTATTGGCAACAGTTAACACACTACCCTGACCCAATGTAGAAAAAAATGGGGAAAAGGGGACAGATGATGATAATGATGATGGTTCCCTCAAATTATTTATAGTTTGATTCCAATTATTCTAAACAGGGGTAATGTATAATTATCCAAGGAAAAGGTAAGGCCAGTCTAACACAAAATGGGATAGGCTAAAATGGCCCACAAGGACAGACAGCCTAGTATTTACCTACGACCCTGTAAATGCAGTGTACAATACGACTAACTGGGAGTAATGTACATGCAATTTAAAATAAAAAACACATATATGGGGTAATATGATGAGGGATAGAAGCAGAATAAACAAAATATGCTAACTCACATCATCACTATTATACACATTTATTTTAAAATACACATTATTTATACATGATATGAAAGACAAGGGATACCTTCACAGGTGTAGGTATTAGTACCACTAGAAAGTTATGGACCTAATGGGTAAGAAGCAGTAAATGATAAAGAAAAGATTAGTTAGCCCTTGTCAGTGAAGCAGCTGCACTTACATAGCTTTCAAGATTCACCCCGAGATTTATGAACCTTGCGCCAGGCGCACGCATAGCGTAGGCATTACAACGCCAAATATGGCCGCCGAGCGATTCATGTACGATCCAATCCCACGTGCACTACCGGCGTGCACCGGATCTGCGCAGCCCCCGGCGTAGGTATGCTAAACACCCCATGTGTGGTGTTGCACCATGCAAATGAAGGCATATAGCAATTCACGAAGTGGCGCAGGCGTAGCATAAGCCCACGGCAATGTAAACCAAAAAAAAACGGTTTACATTTTCCCAAACATAACATAGGAGTAACGGAAGAGTGTCAGACCCAGGTATCACACTGGTACCATATGCCAATGGCGAAATACACAGACAATGTCAAAAGAAAACATGCACAACATGTAAATAACAACTTAAATGGCATGTCCACAGCAACTCACAGCAGAACCCTAGGACATGTTTGCGGAAGGTGCAAAACAATGAAATAATATAACAATGTTATAAAACAGCAGCGTAATACACAGCAGGTTCACAGCATAATACACCATGGTATGCATGGAATGCCACAACCACAGTGCAAGGGTTGCCAAGGACTCGCGGCAGTGTTCGGCGTGGTAACTATGAATTAGTAGTCAATGCCATGCAAATGAGGCAGATAATACTGAATCGCAAATCCCCCGCCGGCGTAAGACTGTACCAAACGGCACAGCGGTAATACACCGAGGAGTGGCTCAGAGGGAATACATGTCATTTGCAGAGGGGTGTGCCACCGTAGCAGGAAGCACATTGGAGCACAGCAAACCTGGGCTGTACATCGCAAATCACAGCTGCAGGACTGGGGTGTGGGGTAATAGTTCAGCTGAAAGCACACAATGCGCACAGAAGTGCATGTGTACGAGGATGTCTACATTCCCTTAACCTAGTCATGTGACGCTTGCCCCGCAGACAACATCGGAAACAGGAAGGTGATGATAAGAATATGAGGAAATGCGGAAGAAGTGTAATTGGAGTACTAATGAGCAATCAACACTAATCAACCCACGAAGGCCAATCAGCGGCAGCTGACAACTCTGCAAGCAGAAACCTGCAAAACGGGATAGGGGAGGCATATGAATGCAAAGAAAGTAGGGGAGGTAGCAGATTGCAAAGATACAAGACCTGACACAGCAGAGCAAAGCAGATAGGCAGCACAACGGCGGCAGCACACAAAACGCATGATAAGCCATGTCCCAGAAAGTACACATGACAGTGCCCTGCAGGATGCATGCCAGAAAATAGTAGGTGCAACATGCAGAAATAGTAAGGGAAGGTCGAAAGGTAATCCATGGCAGGCAAGAGTAATGCAATACCAAAGGCAACAGTGTTGTAGTTCCATCGGTAAAACACGGAAGATAACCCCCAGATACGGCTGTACAAACACACCCTATGACATCATCGGTGTGCACAGCACAATAGTATAAAGTGTGAATGCACACAACACACAGCCGTGTATTCCCAAATGCCGCACCATAGGTGTAAACACACGGGGAACTTTTAAAATGTACATGTTGGGTGCTGCAGTGGCTGTGATCCATCAGCATGTGTTAGAGACAGACGGTGTAGTTGAGGAGGGTGCCGACAACCACCGTAGGCCTCAGAGGAGAAGGAGAGTGTTCAGACCAAGGGCAACCTACCAGGGGCTACTAGACCTGGAGATAGTAGAGCGTTACAGGGTGGACAGGGACACATTACAGCAAATAGTGGAGCTGTGCCGGCCATGCCTGAGAACAAGAAACAACAGAGGGGAACCCATCCCAGTGGACACAAAGGTATGTGTAAGCTTGTGAATACTGGCCACAGGTACCTTTCAAAGGCCAACTGGAGATATAATGGGCATCTCACAGGCATCAGCATCCAGGGTACTACACCAGTTCCTGGATGCCATGTTACCACATGTCAATGAGCATATATACTTCCCCAGATCTCAGGAGGATTTGGCTAGCAATATGCCACTTCCACCATGTGGCACAATACCGGAGGTACTGGGTGCGATAGACTATGCACATACAAATCAAGTCACCACCTGGCGAGCAGGGTAGATGCTACATAAACCGCAAGGGATTCCCCTCCATCAATTGCCAGGTCGTGTGCAATGCTCAGGGCATTATCATGGATGTGTGTGCTGGCAGCCCTGGAAGCTACCACGACTTCCATATCTAGCATGCCTCACAGCTGTATCAGGTATTTGCCAGGGGGGACATCCCACTAGGCCATCTCGTGGGGGATGCTGGATATGCACTGGAGCCGTGGATGATGACTCCCATCAGAAATGCACACACACACATGCAAAAACGCCATAATGAGGCACACGCACAAACCAGAATAATCATAGAGCGTGTGTTCGGGATGCTGAAATCACGGTTCTGGTGCTTGGATACATCTGGTGGAGCCTTGCAGTACTCTCCAGGCACATGTGCCGACATATTCATAGTATGTGCCATGCTACATAATATGATCCTGCGGAAGCAGCTGCTGCAGGGACATAACAGTGAAGGGCCACAAAGCCCACCACAACTGCCAAGGCCAGTCCAGGCACAGAGGGTTCCAGACCAGGAACACACTGTGCCAGCCCCAGTAGGCAGACGGAGGCGTACCCAATATGCCTACGCCTTGGCAAAGAGGGAACGTATAGCACATACTCTGACAGCGTAGGCCCCATGGACTGACACCTCCCTACCTGCACACACAGTGAAATGGATGGCACACAAACATGACCACCTGTAAAGTGTACTGTATGGGTGGCCTCATGTGTGACTCCAACATAGGCAGCCCCCAAACACTCTACACCCATCAGCCAGTGGAGCATGTAACCATGTATGGATCAAGCAATCCCTAATAAAATCAAGACCCTTTCCACCAAAGGCAGGCGCCCGGTCTGGTGGACTCCAGCCATAAACAAACTCTACAACAAGAGGAGAAAGCTACTACATGACAGAGCAAAATCCCTAAATGGGAAGGCATCTCTGATCAATACTAGCAAAAAACTACGATCACTCATAAAATCATCCAAGGCCAACTTTGAGAGAAAAATCGCTAATGACACAAAAGACAATCATAAAGCCTTCTTTAGCTGTGTTAGAAACCTGGGTGGAAACTCCCAGATATGCTCAGAATTAGTCCAAAATGATAAAAATCACTGAACCCACAGACATTGCCAACATACTGGCAGACAGGTTCAGTGCAAATTTCTCCCTCCTCCCCAAAGGAGAAATATCTATCCCACCAGAGTCTAGCCTCCCAAACATCTCAGATGCCAAGGTGAGAGCTGCTCTCTCTAAAGCAAAAACACAGCATCAGTGGGACGGACGGTGTCCCCGGCTGTGTGCTACGAACTCAATGAGGAACTAAACCCACACATAAGGCTGCTGTTTAATCTTAGCCTTACTACAGGATACGTGCAAAAGAATGGTGTACAGCAACTGTGGTCCCACTCCACAAAGGCGGTGCTTCTACGGACCCTGAAATTACCCCATAAGCTTGACGAGCCTTGTCTGCAAAGCTATGGAGAGGATCATAATGGAACTCATAAATAAAGACATTGGGGACCTACAGACACTGGATCCTACCCAATTTGGCTTTGTCAAGGGCAGATCCTGCCTCTTGAACTTGGTCGACTTTTTCGAAACAGTCACTAAGGCCATTGATGAGGGTAAGGCAGTTCACACAGCCTACCTTGACCTAGCAAAAGCGTTGACACAATACCCACTGGGCATCATAGAAAAGCTCACCAGCTTAGATGTAAACCCATATGTCACAAGATGGGTTGCAAACTGGCTCAAGGACAGAACACACAGGGTTAGAGTTGCTGGTGCCATGTCAGACTAAGCCGGTCACGAGCGGTGTCCCACAGGGCTCAGTCCTGGGCCCCCTCTTGTTCGGCATTTATTTTTTTGAAGTTCAGGCAAACATAGGGGGATTGTGGCTGACAAAATTTGCAGATGACTGCAAACTGGGCACCATAACTGACACTCCATCAGACACAGACATCCTCCAGAAAGATCTCATAGAAATGGATAACTGGTGCCAGAGCCATGGCCTTAAGCTAAATGCCAAAAATGTATAGTCATACCCTTTGGGAAAAACAAGGTAACCCCTAATTGCCACATAGGTGGTAATCCATTAAACACGGAAGAAGTTATCAGGGACCTGGGGACCCAAGTTGACAGTAACCTCTCTTTTGACACTCACATTGCCAAAGTGGTTAGGAAGACCTTCTACATTGCCCACCTGATCATGAAGGGATTCACATCCATATCAGGAGAGGTCATTGTACCCTGTACTCTTCACTTATCAGACCAATGATTGAGTACAACGCACCATTCGAATGTACCTTACCCGACACCTGCAGCAGTTGGAAAGACCCCAAAAGTTCCTCACCAAAAGGATAAAGGGGCTCAAACATATGTCATACGATGCCCGACTGAAGAAACTCCAGCTCTATTCAGTCGCATACCGTCTGCTCAGAGGTGATCTGTGCCTGACATACAAGGCCATGTCCAACCCGGAATTAATGGACATGCTCCACCTCAAAAAATCCAAATCCACCAGAGCCACGAGAGCAAGAGACTTTAACCTCAACACGGATATAAATAGGATGTGCTGGAGGGACAGATTCATCACCCAGAGACTCCCTACACTGTGGAACAGAATCCCAGTCCATGTGAGGCAGAGCCCCTCACTGACTCTGTTCAAGAGAAATCTTGACGAGTGGATGGGAGATCGTAGGTTTACCCTGGGAATCATCTCTGTATCACTGCTGGACAGAGGCACAGCAAACTAATGGGTATAGTATTCTCATCCTAAGGGGTGGTGAAAGCCACACACACTCAGGCTAGGCTTATAAATGCCCTAGGGCAGATAGCCTAGTATGAACCTATGAACCTATGAACCTATGAACGCCAACACCTGAACAGTACGTGGGTCCTACAGCATACGGTGTTGCTGTATGCCTGCCACGTTCGCCGCAAAATGTATACATATAACTATATATATATATATATATATATATATATATATATATATATATATATACATATATATATATATATATATATATATATATATATATATATATGTGTGTGTGTATAGATATATATATGTAGATAGATATAATTATATCTATATAGAAACATATGTACACATATACATATATATACTACAGTTAAGACAGGGAATTAGAGGGATATAAGGTGACTGAGATGTAACCTGCAATATCTGTACATAGTATACATAGTGAAACGACAACCTGAACATCCGAGAGGGTCAACATAAGAGGATACCGCCAACCATGGAATGGGTAACATACCGATATGCATAACCGCGAGGCGGAAAGATCGCCAGACCACAGTACTGTAACAGTACATGTGCGTGTAATAGTATGATGATATGAAGGGAGAGGTAGACACCACCGCCGGTGTTGCGGTCCATGTAGGTACTGTGTGCAACCGTCCCCGTGAGTGCCGTAGTATATGTATGTGTGCGGTGAGGGTGCCGTGTGCGTCGCTGTGTGAGTGTAATGTGTGTGTGTCTGCAACATGTGTATGTTGGTGCCACGTGAGAGGCAGAGTGGAATATTAGGTGTAGGCGTACGGTAAACTAGCCTCAGGCATATGTACACTACTAGTCCCAAAGTAGTAGTGACAGCCCCACCCTGGCTAGGTGTGTCGCGACATAGAACGATACAAAGTAAATATGTCCCAGATGGTAGCACAGGAATATACACCATATGAAATGGAAAGGGCGTATGTAATAGTCATGCCTGTATGTACGACAATGATATGTTAATAGCAATAATATACATCGGCAAAGTCACACAGCAATAGCTATGTACCGCAGACATACGTATGTGCTACCCCAGTACTGACCGTGGCCACGTGTCAGCCCGTAAACACCGCTGTGTGTTCTACAAGTGTCAAACAATCAATTCCCATCTGAATATGTGGCAACCACTGACAAACAGGCTATCCCCACAACAGGACCACAATGACTGCAAATATCTGGGACAGAATGACAAGGGATAGTTGTCATGTACACACCGCTGATATACCACAGATATTACGGAGGTATACATGCATCAAGCTCACCCACAGGCGATACCGACACCACATGACAACAGCCCAACCTACAATCCCATAACAAAAGACAATTAACTGTCAACTCTCCAAGTAGGGACTGAGCACACAGACAACTATACTGGTTATGTAGCGATGCAAGACCCACAAACCGTATCCGTGACGTACAACCACCGACATCCCCCACTGTACATAATAAAGGAATCCAAACCGTAACAGCAGCACAAACATACAGTCGGTCAATGACATCTGCATAACCACAACATATCGCGTGGGGGACACAATTAAAGGCGGCTGCATAATTGCATGCGTTGTAGAAATGCAAACAATAGCCTAGTTACAGTTTGGAATGCAATACTCCGTTATTATACGTCGGCAGGACAGGTACACCCACTTGTTGAAACAAATACTACACCTGTCACACACACTCCATGGGTGACATGAATGCAGACCATACTAGTTCCCATGCATAGCAGATGCAGTCACACATAACATAAGACAATACAGACCATCCCCATGAAGGTAGGGCGTATATCCAACGCCCAGGCGGAGAATCCAATTATACCCCAGTATCGACGGGTAATTACCGAATGGAGTAGATGCACAGGTGATATGCACGTAATTACTCCCGTACACATAGCCGCTGATATACCACAGAAGTTACGGGGGTATACATGCCGCAAGGCCACTTGCAGATGATATTGGAACCAATTAACAACAGCCCAAGCTACAGTCCCATAACAAAAGACTATTAACTGTTAACTCTCCAGGTAGGGATGGAGCACACAGACACCTATACTGTCTATGTAGAGATGCAAGGCCCACAACCCATATCCATCACGTACAACCACCGATATCCCCCACCGTAGATATTAAAGGAATACAAACCGTAATAGCAGCACAAACATACAGTCAGTCAATGACATCTGCATAACCACAACATCTCGCATGGGAGACACAATTAAAGGCGGATGCATACTTGCATGCGTTGTATAAAGGAATACAACAGCCATGTTAAAGTTTTGAATGCAATACTCCATTATCATTCGTCGTCAGGACAGGGACACCCACATGTCGAACCAAATACTACACCTTACACACACAATCCACAGGTAACATTACTTCGAAATATACCTGTCGCCACACATAGCAGTTGCAGTTACACATAACATAACACAATACAGACTATCTCCACGAAGGTAGGGCAAATAGCCAACGCCCAGGTGAGGAATCCAATTATACCCCAGTATCGACGCGTAATTTCCGAATGGAGTAGATGCACAGGTGATATGCACGTAATTACCCACTGAGGAACAGCAATTGGTGGGATGATTTCACATGTTGCAGGTATCGACGGATATAAGGATGACTCTCAGGATATTCAAACCGTATGCTCATACCGAACCAGCAGTGTACAACCGAAAGCGAAAGAAAATGGAAAAATGATACACGGAATGAAACACCGACAAGGTATGTAGAACACACGATTTGTACGGTTGTGTAACGCATGATGTGTATGACGAAGCTGTGCTGTATGTGAATGGTGGTTGTAAGTAATTACACTTGTCCGTAATGCAGAAAGTGGTGAAAGGTAGTTATGTAGTGATATCCTGCTGAGCATACCAACGCTTGCGGACACCGTGTGTACAGCAGTGGGACATCATGTACACAGCGGAGACACCACAAGGGATGCCACAGGGGGGCATTAGAGAGAACACTGATATACCACACGCCGTTGCTGGCAGTGGATGTCCAACAAGGAAGTGCCATAGCAGGGGATAGGACATGTATGTATACTGTCACAGCACGCATGTGTATGGGCATATACCGTTGATGTCATACGTAAGGTGTGGCCGACGTGCAAGTATGCCCTGCATTAGGGGATACTATGTGAAATATGTGTAATGTAAAGCTGACTAGGTAGATATGACAGATATCATACACAGTATCACAGGCATATCATGCATAACACAGGTATCGCCTATTGGTATGTACAATAACAGGATACATATGGCCTGTAGGTATGTGACAGAGTAGTAGCATGATAGCTAGCCAAAATGGAAGGGACACCAAGTAACCATGCCCAAAGGACCTGTAGCAGCTGCACAGGTGCACAGTGGGCAACAATGCAGTCTGGCAGGTAAATGTGTAAACACATGTGCAGTGTACACAGTAGTGTCACCTCCCCATGGTAGTGTCCTGTGAACAGCAGAGGCGGGTGTCAACTGCATGTCTACACAGTACCGCTGCTGTGGTGGTACCAGGACTACGTGTCACTCAAACAGCAAGGGAGGTATCACATGAACAGTGCTACTGTGTGTCCCTGCGGGATGTGTACAGGACCTATGTTCCACAGCATGGTGTGTGTTGTGTTTGTGGAAGTAACACAGAAGCCCAGCCCATGCAGTGTGGAGTGTGTGCACATATCCAGGAGCAGTCTGTTCACACTGCCCACCGCAGATGTCATGTATGAGGAGTATATGCATCAGTAATGTGGAGGACATGAGCCATGTCAGAACAGAAGACACCCCTGAGTATGTGGTATGCAGATGTGTACAGATGTGTTGTCCATATGTCAGCCGCATATGTAAACCGTCTGAGCCTGGTAAACATCGTGGCATGACAATGTTGTGCCATGTACAGCTGTAGCTGTTGTTGAAGGTACACCATAAATGTGGTATCGTACCCTTGACTGTGTGTAGATGTGTGTATTTCACAGGTACAATGGCTACCTATGTACCAGCATCACACACAGTACAGATAGGTGTGGCCTTGCAGAAGGGTATCCATGCCACAGTGGAATACAGTAACCCCAGGACTGTGTGTGGCATATGTGTGTACAGCAACCATGTACAATGCGATATGTATGTACGGGACCAGTATCCATGTGATAGTCAGTGGGTGAATGTTGTTATGCAAAGGTGATGCGCATGCACCATGTGTCATGCATCCTGATGCCATGATACTCATATGATGTATCCGCTACACTGACACCCATATGGTTGGTATCCGTATGAGCTGGTGGAGCAATAATGGCGCTTGGTATGTAGGTGTGGGATACCTAGGCATGGACAGTACTCTGTGACAGCATGTTCTGTATGTAAGCATATAGTGAACATGAGGGGCCCCATGACTGAGGACTGTGTAATGCCATATGTACCTGACATGTAGTAGGTACTATGGTATGCTCGCACCACTGTGTGTCCTGTCCATGAGCCACATAGCACAACATCCTGACACACAGGGTATGATGTGCAGGTGGATGTGTAGGTTGCCATTATCAGAACATGGAATGGTGCTGAAGGGCAATGTGAGGACAACGTCTGACGTGTCGGCCTCCGTACCACCCCAACCGCCCATGCAATGGTATGACAGGTGGCCAGCATGTGTATGTGCCGTGCTGTGGCATACACAAGGCCAACACGGGTGCTAGGAAAGGCCTGGAGGCCATCAATGTGTGTGGGAATCACGTTCGTGAGGATGTGCCCCATTGTCATGCAGAATGGTCCAGTCATGGGTGTATGACTACAGTCCCACACGTGCAATGCAGTGCCACCCATGGGTTGTGCGAGAAATGCCGCTGTGCGGCGGTCAGGGTACACAATGTCTGACAACAGGCTAGCAGTGAATATAGTGGCCTGGTGCGGAGACATATACCGAACAGGTTGGTGGGACATTACAGCCAGGGACATCGGAAGGTGACATCGGGCCAGCGTCCCAGGACATATCGTGTGCATGTCAGTACCGTGTTTGTGTCCACAGGGACACGACAATGTCCATGTACGGAATGCGACCCTGTAGTGAGTGAGAGGGTGTATTGTCAGTAAGTACGCCATCGCCTGGCACGTTGCCAACATTAGCTCAGTCTGCAATACCTGGGTGACTATTGTATGTGACATCAGATGTGGATGTAGCCAAACAATACAGACATACCACCACAATGCCTGAGGCCCCACACTGCAATGTGCGGCAGTCATGTTTAGGTAGCTAGCCTTGGAGTATGTGATGATGGACCTCGAGGACCCACCATGGCTGACAAGTGATGCACCCCACACATGTGAATGTACACCACTGTGCAACAGCCTGCACATGTGGTTGTACATCATATGTGCATGGAAAATGACCACCACAGTGGCGTCTGTGAACAGGTCAGTACCGCCATGTCTCTGTGTGGAATAGCATGGTTTCTGCAATTGTGTACATGCTACAGAAGCGCACTGTGGTATGTGTCAGCATATGTATGTGCACTGTCCATCTGCTGGGGTGTCATGCCATTAACAACTGCTGTCAGCAGACGGCAGTAGTACTGGTTGTAGTACACATGTTCCGTGTATGCTACGATGGGTGTGTGTCCAGGGTGTGGCTAGCAGGGTCGTGTAGCATATGTGTTTAATCCACCAAAAAGGGGATAACCCCAGGTGTGTCACACCAGTCACATGGAGGTATTGTGCATGCTAAGGGTAGTGTAGGTATGGTATGTGTTGTGTAATGTGTCATCCAGGTGAGCGGAGTGCATGACTCAAGCATGTGTAGGTACATGGGTGTCTATTCCAGGGAAGGGTGGGTTGCTATCAGCACATGGCAGTATTAGCTGTCTGAGGCCCAATGTACAGTATAACAATACAGACGGTATGTAACCTGTGCTGTACAATGTCGACTCTGTCGCGTGTTACAATGTGTATAGTGGTCACAAACACGGGTATCTGCACATGGAGCAGCTATGATGCATTGTGTTAGGCAACTATCCAGGATGTGTGCAAAACACTGTGTGATGTGTGAACCCCTCACCTGTGGGTGTTCCAGTCCAGGTATGTGCCTGGGTGGTACGATCCATGTACAATCCATACTCGCAGGCATGCTGCGCAGAGCATGGAGGCAGGTCCCAGTCACCGCAGAGATATGTGAGTGGTGCAATAGTGTGTGTGCCTCGCTTGTGTGCAGCACAGTGGAAGATGCAAGCAGTGCCCCACATGACCCCATGCTGTGCCTGCCTGTTACAGCCCTGCCAGAGACAGTTATGTGAAACTGCCACAGAGGCATTATAGCATGTGAAGATGTACATGTGTGCTCCACACCCCAGACTGATGGCTGCAGGTCATGAGTGCCACAGCATTGTGGTCGACTAGGACCATCATAGCGGTCAGATACCACATGCCTGTACAATAACAGTAGGAGCATAGGCAACAGTTGCAGTGACACAGTAGGTCAATGTACAGTGTCCCTGTGTCCAGACGACTGCCTACTGTACACTTGACTAGACACACACCCAGAGGGCTCTAACACTGGTGAGCCATTGCATGTCCCAGTACACGTAGTCTGTGTATTGCCTTCACAGGGCAGTCACAATAACATGTTGTATGAGAGATATATTGTACCAGGTGATGTGTCATGTGTGTGTATGTTGAGTTGCAGAGCTGTTCACCCATCCGCAACATCTCAGTGCATGATGCCTTGTGTAACATGATGTGTGGAACTGCAATGTGATCCACAACAGGGTCATCCGTGATTGGTGGGTTGTGAATGGTGTAACCCATGGGTCTGCAGGATATAAACTGGTGCTGTCGGTTGCCATGCTGGGGGCCACCAGTGGTGCCTACAGTGGTCATACAGACATACTGCATACATTGTTCTGGCAGGAATGTCCATTGTTGTAGATGATGTGGTACTACGTGAAGGTAGGTGTGTGTTGTGAATGTTACCCATCCAGACGTGACCGTCAGGTGCAGTCATGGTTGTCGACAGCATCACACCCATCCACAGCTGTCAGCACCCTGTCCCCAGAATGGGTAACAGTAGCCCTCGTACTGTGTGACTAATGTGCAGATGGCGGAACATCTACTACTGGCTGGCTAACAGTGTTACCTAGGAAGGCAATATGATGGCTGGAATATGCTGCTCTAATGTATAATTATGGTATCACAATGAATTACATTGATCCACATATAGTAAGCCATGGCTGCTGGCATGTAAACCGTGTACAACAATGACTGTGTGACAGACCCAACCAATGTGTAGCCGTGATGAACATGCACCCGTTAGAACACCAAATGAGGTACGTTGCACGTAATGATGTACAACTGACAGCTATGGGCACAGCATGGATGCAGAAGCACATCCCCCACAGGCAGTACCACTCCATGTTGGTAGGGGGGCATTGCATGAGTACATGTGACAGTTGCTGTATTGCCACATGTACGGCATATCCATCATATAGGGATAGCACTGGTACGTGACTGTCGGACATGCCTGTACATACGACCATGTCCCACAGGATATGTGTTACATGTGTACAGCACCTGTCGTACCTTCATCAAGCTGTGACGTGTATGGCTGCCAGTGTACCTGTGTGACATGTTGTGCAATGGGTGCAAAGATACGCAGTAGCGCATTACATGCCCACATGTCCTGCACAGGTGCATAGCCTGAACATACACTACAAATAGGGTGTTGGATAATAGCAACCCACAAGAGGTGATGGGTACAGATGGCAATCCACTATCACCTTTCCGGGTAAGGTGTGCATGTCCATGACACATTAGCACCTGAGATGTTAGCAGTACAGTTGTACAGGGTGGCATGCATATTTGATTACAAATACCCTTGCGTGTTCCACCACTGGCCTGTTGACAGACAGACACCAACAGAATGTGCAGCATTGACATGTGCACAGCACATCACCACTGGCTACAGTAGAACAGGGTTACTGTGATATGTGCACAGAACATCAGCACCAGCCACAGTCGAACAAGGTATGTGTTGAACCCCACCGTCATTGTAGCCCATGCCACAGACAGACGTGTTATGCATCTGTGTATGTACGGCTGGGAATGGCCCTGGCCTAGCAGTATAGCTGTGTCAGTGTTGCGAATAACATACTGAATGGGCTATGTGTGTGAGGTGTGGTTCATACGTGTATGATCTGATGGATGATACCAGCAGTGCCCCCACTATGTGAACATCCCAGTCCCCATAAATGAATATCTAGGCTGTGCTCAACACCATGGTCACTGTGTGAGGGATGGTGCTGTGCGGTGCACCCGCTGACATGGTGGTGACAGCAGGCACTGGATGTAGACATATGTGGTACCCATGTCAGGCCGGGGTTCCATCCATGTGCACGGGATATCACTGTGCGGGCACATACAGAACTGTGTTGAACAATATCACAGAACATAGCACCTGTCAGGGGTAATGTGTATGCATGGATGTGCGATGCCAGCATGCACCATACACACCCCCACCAAGCAGCATGCTGCCTACCTTGCAGAAGGCCATTGTCCACACCATGGTGATGGACATGCGACATGTCCATATACCCATAGAAATGACATATGGAATGTACAGCCACCCTCCCAATACTGGTATCCCACAGGCGGGACACATCCCTGTGCCATGTATGTGATATACCCTGCCATACCATACAGCCCTGTCCAGCAAGGCTGCACGTGCTATCACAGTCATACATGGTGCGATGGCCACATGGCACTTGCACTATCAACTGACCAGATCAGTAATGTGGCACTGATGCACCTCGTGGTGTCACAAGTGCTGTGTGTCAGCATGTACACCGTGTGCGCACACATGCTATGTATGACCATCCCTGCTAATGTCATATGATTAGACATTGTCCCATGTGTATCACATGTGCAATGCAGGTGAGCCGTGGCAGGTTGTCCAAGACCCGTACAGTGCTGAGTAGATGTATATGGCACAACATATGCATGTACAGGTGTCCATGTGTATGTGTGCAGTGCCACCGCTGACATCCATAAAGGCTGCGTCTGTGATGCTACGTGACATATGCACAGCATCCAGGTGAACAGTACAACTGTGCACACATCGGGCCACGTGCTGATTGGTATGAACACAGGTGCAGGCAGGTACACATGTCCACAGCAGGTTACCATCTACATGGGGTATGTACAGTGTGATGAGTTGACACAGAGATATGATATGATACCCACTGCATAACGGTGTGACAGGTGTGACAGCAACACGTCAGCTGTGTCAGTGTCATGATGCGTCTCAGTGATTACTGTGCAGATGTCGTACATGTCATAGCAATGTATGTTCAGCGGTATGCCAGTACATCAGTGTGAATGTGACCTGTCACCATCATTATGTCTTACAGATAATGCCTCATTCACGACTGCCAGCCTTCAGCTGCCAGGAGGATGAAGTAATCATACTGTTGCTCCATGACAACTATGACCTGCTATTCAGCCATGTTCCACAGCAAGCACAGCAGCAGGATGACCTGTGGCAGGATATGCGCAGGAGGGTGAATGACGTGGGTGGCAACAACCGCACCTACCAGCAGATATGCTGACACTGCATGGACCTCATACGGCACGCGAAACAGTGTGCCGCGGCAATCGCCAGAGAACAAGGTGTAACAGGTGGTGGGCCACCAACCCATCCCCCACTCACACACACGGAGGAGCTCCTGGCCAGTCTGGGGACACCCAGGGAACAGCATGCAGAAACACTAGCCGCCATCATGGAGGTGGGTGTCTCCCAACCAATGAGCCTGGAGCTGCCTGGTAAGTCAGTCTTGCATATGACTATGATATCCACTGTAGGTGTAGGTGTCACTGTACATCATGTAAAGTAACAACACATGCCAGGTATATGGACACACAAGCCGCATACTACAGCATGCTACATTGTGTTAGCAGACGTATGCATACCACATGCTATCACACAGGTACATGATGTGACATGCACAGTGTGAACTGTGGCTGTCATACAGTCATGGATAATGTTTATACTGTTGTGTCGCCCCTATACAGGTACCTCTGGAGTGTCGCACAGACATGGGTCCGTCGCAGGTGAGACAGTTGTTAGTAACAGGCATGTTACAGCATAGAGTTATTCACCATGTGGCCAGGTATAACATGCACACCTGGGTTTTGTTCCAGTCACGGTATACAGGTTGCACCACCAGACACACACATGCCACCCATGTGCAATAGATACAACCGTTATTATACACCGGCATGAAACCACAGTACCTGTCAGTGTGATATGCAAGAAAAAGTTGTAAGGAACCACCACGATGCTGTAATTAAAAAGTTTTAATAAGAACAAGCGCTTTCATGCACCTCTATGGCGCGCTTCATCAGGTTATAACAATCAAACAAAATCTAACAAATTTATACTAAAAAGCCTTATGTAATTAAATAATCAATCAATTATAGTTACTATAATTAATTAAGATAGCCCAACATATACATTGAGCTCACAGTTAAAGCTATATTCCACATTTTTATATAATCATATGGTTTCCTCATGTATACACAAATCCCAATATCTAACTATGTTGCATATAAAATAGTAAACACTAATGAATGTATAATATAATGGTATCATCTCAAAAATTTTTTTAATATAATAAATAACTATGAACATTTAAAATAATCCTTAAATCTCTAAAAACACAATACATATTGTTCTTATACCCATTGCATAATTCATAACTTGTCATGAAAATAGGTAAAAATTCATTGTTTAAAACCTAATATTGTTGAAGACAAAGAAAAAAATGTAACCATTAAATTTATAACGTCAAAACTATTAAAAATGAAAATATCATGTACCAATACTTATAATTATTTTTGTCCTAAAAGGGCAGGTCTAATACTAAGGGCTTGGTTAAGTCCTGGTTCAATATGTGACCTAAGGTTACCTGTCAGTGTGATATGTGCGGTCAGCTATGCATACAACGGTGGAGGTGTTGTACAATGGATGCATATGTAGTATGCATTGGAACACCATTCGTGGTACGCACACAGTACCGCACAGTGAGCAGTGATCTGGGCAGCATACGCATGTCACCAATGTGACATATGCCCCTGCATTGTGTGCACACGTTGTGACACGCCACCCGACATGTCCCACGCCCGTGGTGTTCTGTCTGCAATATTGTCACACCATCACATGACCTACACCCGACATAGCAAACATCCACACTGTTGTCTGCATAGCCCTCTGGATTGTGACACCTCCAACATGTATGGGTGTATGTCACATGGGACACCACAGGAATGGGTACACGATGCCCATCACACACAATTGTCCAAGACCCAGGCACACATGGCCATGGGTGATAGCCACAGGCATGTTGCCACACAGTACGTCTGATGTGGATAGACACCATTGCACATTGTCCACACATAGTGCGAGCATAGCCGTAGTGAACCACCTGTACATTTGATGTGGTACTCCAGAC
>NC_056743.1:1844553542-1844570941 GCF_019279795.1 Protopterus annectens | reverse complement strand
CCCCTTATCCTACTCCTACACTCCACTGAATGTGCTCATTTGCTATGTAAATTTGTGATTCACTATCCTAACTCTCATTTGCATAGGATTGCCTACTAATGCTTGGTTACATCTCTTAGACTGAGCTTCCTCCCTTAGCAACCTCTACTCGGTGGCCATGTTGTCTTCAGCCTGTCATTCCCTTGCATTGTAAATTCATTTTAGCTATAAAATCCACATTTGTGGATCTTAATTATTAATTTTCTGCTTTTTAGGGCACCGCGTGTTTGCACGGCGCTGCGCTACAGTTAAACCCCGAAGATCGGTATGAAAAAAAAAAGTTATTTTGTTTCTATTTTGCATCACTTTCCATTGTCAATGGCCATATTTTTGGCCATTGGCATGCTTCCTTCTGTAAATGCATGCTTTTTTTTGCAGCAGTCATGGCTCCGTTTTGCTATTTGCAGAACCGTACTCAGTTATCAACTGAGTACATTTCTGCAAATAACACTACTCCTACTTGGACAGGTTTGGGTTTCCTGGATTGAAAATTTACCTCATTTGCATAGCTTTCACCTGCAATTGAGGTAATTTGCATATCCCAGCCCTGTCCGTGTAGGACTAGTTTGGAGAGCTCAGTTGCACGCCCCGTACCTGGATCGCTCGGCAGACATGTTGGCCGCATGGAGTCTTACTCTACTCTTAGACTCCGTGCAAGCCTTCATGAGTCCTGCCCAATGTTTTTGCATAATGGTGCCATCATGTTCTTCCACATTGTCTCCTGTTCACTCACATTTTCTGATGTACTGCGCATGCATATGGATTTACGTTCCTACAATGGCACAGTACATCAGTGCTGTTGTAGAAAAGAAATCGAGAAAAGAGAATCTCTGATGCTGTTTTATGTGAAAAAGAGTAAAACTATGAGGCTAAAGTCTGGACATTCTGTGAAGATCCACATCACTGAGAGGTACGAGAGTCTGCCAAGATTTAAGGAGGGACAGTACAAAATAGAAGGAAAAGCAGGTACATTTACATTTATGTTTTTTTTTTTTTTTTTTTGAGAATATACTCGGTTTATCTTCTGTCTTGCACTGTCCTTCATTCCATATTCCAATAGAAAAGTCTGGTTGCTCAATGGTACTTTAGAGGCCGGACTTTTTTCTCTTGGTATATGCTCAATTTACAATGTACACACTTGTTAGGCTGTCCAATCAGCATGCTCATTTTTGAATAACAATGAACCATCATTGTATAATTTCTTTTTCCTATCTGACATTTGTGAAGGAACAGGATTTAAAATATTAAAAACAGATGGCAATCCCAGCAAGCCTTTCCTGTCTATATTTAAAGAAACAGGAGAAGAGACACTTAACTTTTTGTGATCTTTTCTCTTGGATAATCCCATCAGTGGCACTAGTCTGGGAATTCGGCACCTTAGCTTGGAGAATCCCATCAGTGGCACTAGTCTGGGAATTCGGCACCTTAGCTTGGCTGTGTAGAAGGACTTTATCCATTCCTTTGCCTGAGACCAACAAGAATGGTTCTCCCATGCCTGGTGAGGACAAACCTACTGCCCCAGAGAACATGTAAAATACTAATTTGTTAGTGGCTTCCTGAGGAGTTGTACCACAGGAACTGAGAGAAAATGAAGAATCAAGTCTGACCACAGCAGAGTCATCCACTGGCAGCAAAGGCAGAGTTGGAGCTGGCCTGATACCTGAAGACTCCAGAGAAATGTTCTTCTTCTTGTAGACAAAAGAAACGTTAGCCAAGGAGCTTGACAAATGCACCATGGTTAAGCTGAAAAAGAAGTTTGAAAGGTGTATAGTGGAGTTTGGGTGAGCAAATAAACCTTCTGAAATAAAACTTAAGGTTCTGAGGTAAAATATTCAGTTACAATTCCCAAAAACACAATATCCTGCACCTCCACAAAGATATTACATAGAGATGTGAAAAATAAAAGGAAACCGATTTCGCCACAATTGTTTCACACAAAAGTGATGATGTGGAAGGTTTCCCCTGAAAGGGTTCTTATTTGCCCAGCCTTCAAAGATCAAATAGCTGAACATCAGTTGCATGAAGCTTGCAGAGGGAGAGCACTCTAATGGCATGAAACTCTGGAGCTTTTGGCATCCTAATAACTCATTTCATGTGCCTTTTCTTGAGCCCCACAGCAGTTAGGGCATGCAGAATGTACTCTGAAGCTTAGAAAGCTGTCCTATAGTCATATACTTGGAAATATATAACTCATACAGCTTAGGCTACTGTAACAGTGATCTAAATATGGAACATCTTATACATGTTGCCTGCATGTGTATGTGGATCATGCTTCAGTGGAACACTAGGCTGGGCTGCTCATTATTTATAATTTACATTTCTAGCATGAATCATAAGAGACCATCTTGTTTTACTTGATATTCATGGTAACAGTGGCCATTCCTACTGTCCCAGGGAGAGAGTCTACCTGGTGTGCTAAGGAGAGGAAGGTTATTTCTTCTACAAAGTTAGTTCTGGTAGTGTCTGCTGAGACTCTGTGTGGGTCCTCTTGGGAAGATGGATGCCTGATTTGAACCAGCTTAGTTTTTGATGGAGGCTACTGTCATCTCCAAGCCTAGTGATCAATTTAGGTACCATTATGACCTGCGTCATCACTAGTCTGAAGATCTCTGACATTGAACAATAGAGGTTAGTCAGGACCTTCATGCACAAGTTGCATAGTAAGCATTTGGCACAAATACTATTTTTCAAACTGCAATTTTAAATATTTTTTTCAAAAATGTAGAGCAATGTTCTTGATAAAAGCAATTTTCTCTGACAGATACAAGGACATACCATAGGGTTAGTCTGGGATGATTTCATTTGTGCTGTGTTTGTTGTTTGCCTATATCTCATGGCACTGCTGTATACTGTGAAGTTACACATGGCTGTTCAGTTGTAAGGCTGTTGGCAGCATGTCAGGCTTCTTCCAGTTTGCACATATATGTAGGTTTGTGGCTTATTTTTGAAGCTGTGGGCACATTTCCATTCTTGTATTATCTTTCATACTCATGTTGAGGTGTGTTTTTGCACTGCTACCTGTATCTCATGTGCAGCTGTGTGTGAAGTCTGTTTTATCTATTTTGTCTTTCAGTGTAGGCAGAGCAAGAGGCTAAACATGTTGGCTACTGCAGGAGACAGCTGAGACTTTTGACACAGTGCAGTTGGTTTGGCTATTCCCTGCTGACCTTCACTACATTTATTTTACCATTTTATTTGATTTCATTTATATCCCTCTTTGTATTGTAAATCCATGCTGCAGGTCATGAAGATGTCAATAAATTACAGGTATGTCAGATGCTGCCAGTCCCTGCTCCACCTGTAATTGCAGCTGTGGTATGTGAGAGGGCTGTTGTGCCTTGTTGGGGGTTCAGACCTCTCCCATGCAGGTAACCCAGCTCACTCATCTGCTGCAGCCTAGTTAGCACTGTGGTAGGCAGTGCATGAGGCATCTGCTGCAGCCCAGTTAACAGTGTGGTAGGCGGTGCATGACATATCTGCTGCAGCACAATTAGTAGTGTGGTAGGAAGTGCATGAGGCATCTGCTGCAGCCCAGTTAGCAGTGTGGTAGGAGGTGCATGAGACATCTGCTGCAGCCCAGTTAGCAGTGTGGTAGGTGCATGAGACATCTGCTGCAGCCCAGTTAGCAGTGTGGTAGGAGGTGCATGAGGCATCTGCTGCAGCCCAGTTAACAGTGTGGTAGGAGGTGCATGAGGCATCTGCTGCAGCCCAGTTAGCAGTGTGGTAGGAGGTGCATGAGGCATCTGCTGCAGCTCAGTTAACAGTGTGGTAGGAGGTGCATGAGGCATCTGCTTCAGCCCATTCAGCAGTGCGGTAGGCAGTGCATGAGACATCGCCTATAGTCAAGTTAACACTGTGGTAGGCAGTGCATGAGGTATCTGCTGCAGCCCAGTTAACACTGTGGTAGGAGGTGGATGAGGTATCTGCTGTAGCCCAGTTAGTGTGGTAGGAGGTGCATGAGGCATCTGCTGCAGCTCAGTTAACAGTGTGGTAGGAGGTGAATGAAGTATCTGCTGTAGCCCAGTTAACAGTGTGGTAGGAGGTGCATGAGGCATCTGCTGCAGCCCAGTTAGCAGTGTGGTAGGCAGTGCATGAGACATCTCCTGCAGCCCAGTTAACACTGTGGTAGGCAGTGCATGAGGCATCTGCTGCAGCCCAGTTAACAGTGTGATAGGAGATGATGAGACATCTGCTGCAGCCCAGTTAACAGTGTGGTAGTAGGTGTATGAAGTGGCTGGCTATATGATGGAGCTCCATGCAGCTGCTACTGTGCCTCTAATGAACTGCATTACAGATGCATTCAAACAGCAATCACCTGCCAATGAGCCAAAAGAAGAAGGTATGGTCACTGCCTAAAGCTACCCTGACCCATTTCAGCCATCTGTTGGGTCATAGTGGTATCCTCTGAGTTGATTGACAACCATCATGTTATCCCCTATCCCAACCCATCTCCAGCCAGTTGTACTTGTACCCTATTATGTCATAAAACAGCCCATGTGCATCTTAACTCTTCCCCATCTCCATATTTCATATGTGTTTGTGTATCACTCATGGCTGCACCTCCAAATGTGTTTATATCAATCCTTGTTTACCTTTACTGTTTTCTGCTTGTGTATTCTTGTTGTCTATACTTGGTACGACTTAGTTTCACTATTGCCCTTCCCAGCATCCCCTCTTTATATATATATATATATATATATATATATATATATATATATATATATATATATGTGTGTGTGTGTGTGTGTGTGTGTGTGTGTGTGTGTGTGTGTGTGTGTGTGTATAATGTGGTACATATCTCCACATAAAATTGCCATGCTTTCCCCTTACCAGCTTTTTCTTTTTGCTTGTGCTCTGTGTGTATAACTGTTTGCTATGCTCCGCAATTTCTTACTGTCCTAATTTCCACTTCCTTACTCCTTCATTAAACCAATAAGTGCCCAAGTAGCCATATACAAGATGTAGGATTTTACACTGTGCTGCATGTTATTACTGAAAGGCACTTATAGACTACCGATGTCTGCAGATGCCAACTCATGGTACTGTCACCTAATCATTTGAGTGTCATGATAGCCAGAGTGAGGACACTTCCTTACTCTGCAACCTATTTCTTGCTGTTTTTTCACTGTGGTTATTCTGTTTTTTAGCATTGCTGTGCATTCTACATCAGAGTACAACTTGATGCATAGAAACAAGGTTTGTTCCCATTTGGAAATTCATATTCACTTTACGCTGCATTGCATTGCTGTTATGCAGTAGAAGCCTTGCTGCAGCAAGCAATACATCTTTATGAAACCCATCATTGTTGTTTAGTCTCAGATGTGCAAATCTTGTTTGATTTTAATATTGACTAAAAAGTAAAGCTTTTGCCTGCTGGGTCTTTTATATAATTTGTAGATGAAATTTACAGTTAGTTGAATTTTACAATGTGCTGCAAAACTGCAGAATTTCTTCTGAAACTCGCCTTAATAGGTTATATGGGATATAATATTTTAGATCCCATTTATTGGATTACCTTCAGGAGAATGAGGAAAAAACAGAAACACAATACGGCATTTCTAGATGTGTAATGTATAGCAAATCAGACTGGTAAAATATTACACTAAAATAAATTACAGTATAACAGGAAAGTACCAAAAAAATCTTATAGCATTAGCTGTCAGGGTCATCTGTCATTAATGAGGGGTGAAAGCATAAGAAAATACACCAGGTAGGTGATCTCTTGGGTAACATAAAGCAGTGGCAAGCACATTAACATCTAATGTACCAAATCACACATTAGCAGCAAGAGTTCCCTAGAAACTAACTAAAGCATTTCCCATTAGAATGTAATTCTATGTTTGACTGGTGTTATGGGCTTGGAAAATGCTCTTTCTAACCTGCAGTCATCAAAAACTGGGGATTCCAAAAGACAACACTCAAAGGTAAGTGAGGGGAATACCGGACACAGTAAACATTGGTGATGTTTCCCAGTTCTAACTTATTGGCCAAAGTAAAGATCATTGTGAAATGCCACAGAATGCCAATTGCAGTTGTTAATGTTAACATGTTTCAGGAAAAGCCTGTGGTCAGTGGGTTATCATGGAGCTCAGTGTTTGGATCTGTGTTCATCTCTGTGTTTGTATCAGACATATTAATAGGCATGAAAAGCAGGGTTAGCCTATTCACAGATGACAGAAAAGTAGGAGCTCTGGTAGAGAATATGGCAGTCAGTCAAGAAAGTTCACGAGAAGTCTGAATCAGTAGGGTACAAATCAACAGCTAAATTTAAATACTAAAAACTGTAAAATGTTTAAACTAGAAAAGACAGATGAGGAGAAGTAGCTCAGGGCATTGGTAAGTGTAACTATGTACCGTTGAATATAGCATAACAAGGCTACAGTGTCAACAGGATTCTGGAATGCATCCTGCAAGGAGTAAACTGCACATAACAGTTGCTCATACTTCTTCAGTACAGAGCAACACAAGATCTTGAGGATAGTACTGCATGCAGTTTTTGCTAACAGTGCAGTAATAAAGCAGTTGCACTACTGAAAAGAGCATGGATGATACTTACAGGAGTAGTGTGCAAAATGGAGGGGTCATATTGTGATGAAATGTTAAAAAATATAGGACTTAGGAGTCTGGAAACAAAAACAGGTAGAGGGAGACATGATCTGGGTCCTTAAACTTTTAAAGGGGAGTTGAGAGAGTACAGCTGAAGCAGAAAGACAAATGGGGGTGTGGGGATATAAGTTTCAGGCTGAAGGATTAAGAAAAGACACTTCAGTAGGAAACTTAGGAATATTTTTCACAGAGAGAGTAGTGAGTACAATGAATGATCAAACTCACTGCATGCATTGAAATTATGGCTGCATTCAAGAGATCTTAGGGACGGGTACATAGAGTGAAGGTGGGGTAAACAGAGACAAGGAGGCAGTGAAGTATTTCTAACTACAGAATGTGAATGGATGTCACCTCAACCTGTTATGTGAATGCATGCAAGCCTTGTGACAAATTTCAAATAAGACAAAGCTTTTTCACTCATCACTCAACAGAATTTAAAAACAAATACTTTAATTACAATGATCTTAATTGCTGTCACTTTATTAATTATGTAAATTCCAGATGGTTACCACGAAAAATATTACGGACACCTGACTTCATGCTGCAGAATACTCATACTTGAAACAAGGAAATCCCTGAAAAAGAATATGCTTCTGCCAACATTACAGAACAGTCTGCCTGTAAGAGGTCTTTGCTCTGCTACAAATACAAGCATGCTTCAAACTACTTGAGTAGAACCCAGAGCCCATTATGCATTGTGCTAATAACCCATTGAGCTACCTTACATCTTGCTACAGTGCTATTCAGAATACTACATGCATGTCACTGCTGGGCCTCCATTAATATCTAAACTTCTATTTAAAAATCCCACTGAATTTCAAAGCACTTATAGGAATTTCAAAGCAGCTGAGTCTCATGACCATTTTTAATTTACCAGTACCCACCCTCAGCCTGTACCAACTTTTTCCAGCAGATATAGGCTGGTCAATCCCAGGATACCCATCTAACCATGTAGGTGCTACTTGACAGATGATTGTGCATTGAACTATGTAACCAGATGGGTCAGTCTGTTTCAGAGGTGGGGAAGACAATGACTGATGAATGTCTCTCTCCATTGCATTTTATTGATTCGCAGGTGAAGATTTATGTTACTGATTCTGATACTGGAAGAGCTATTCAACTAATGTTCTAATGATATGGAAGGCAAGATATTAATCTTCCCTCAACAGTCCATAAGATATAGAATGGGGGAGTACTTTCAGCCACTCTGGGTAGATGAAAATCTTTTGGGCCATGATCCTCTTAGTTTGGATCATCTGGAATCCATGATCTTCTTCATTTGGATCCTCTGGAATATTTCTAGTTGTTTGATACGTCTAGCGATGTACATCCCAAAGGTGACTGTTGGCCCGCTTAATGCATAAAATAAGGGAAAGGTTACCTCTTCAAATTGGGGTGATATTACCTGGGAATTAGCTGTGCTAAGTGGAAGAATTTTCTGAGTACTGTCTAATGATCAAAATAGAGATGTCCCAAATTACATTTTCATTTTGTAGTGGAATATTAATTGGATTTTCCTAGCTGAGAAAAGCATTATACTGCTAGTTTACAAGACCATAGTGGGTGTTCACATCTGCAAGCAGTACAGTGGTATTAAACTCCTGCCACACAACATGAGTGGACAGGGAGAATAAAAACACAATATATGGAATACATGGACCTGCGTAAAAATGGGAGTTGAGCAGTTCATACTTAGATCAGCATGCAGCACAACTGACTCAAAGAAGGTGGAGATGAGAAAACATCCAACTGAGCATTCCTAGGTGTGTCAAAAGCATATGACAAAGTCCCAATAAAGCTGATTTGTACAGTCCTGTGATGCTTTGAAGTCCTGGAAGCATTGGTAGAATCAGAAGATGCTATGTACAAGGACCAAATGACACAGGTATGAAGAGTGTTCAGACTTACAGAGAGACTGTCAGTGGGAGCGGGTGCTCCTTAGGGTTCAGATCTGATAGCATTCCTGTTTGTACTAGTGATGAACTACATTACAAAACTGATCAGAGGACAGATCAACAAAGCTGCTGTATGCAGATGATATGGTACTACAAACAGCCAGTGGGAGGACTTCAGCAAATGACAGGGGAATGGAAAGCAAAACTGAAGGCACATAAGATGAAAACGATTACAGACAAGACAGACGTCCTAGCAGCAAATAAGGAATTAGAGCAAGCTGATAATTAAAATAGAAGGGAAAATAAAGGAACAAGTTAACAGCTTCAGGTATCTGGGATGGGTAGTTGAGGAGAAGGGAAGTCTGATTGAGGAGTTGAAAGCTAGAATTAGATGGGCTGCAGCTAAGTGGCAGAGAGTGTCAGGGGTAGTGTGGATGAAAGAATGCAAAGGGCTGATATGTAAGGTGTACCAAACAGTGGTGCAACCAGTGCTTCTGCATGGTACAGAAACCTGGGAAGTGAAGGCAGTTTGAGATTATGGAAATGAAGTACCTGAGATGGGTGGTAGGATGCACACTTTGTGGCAAATGAATAAATGAGAACTTCAGAGCAGAAGCCAAAGTAGCACGAATTGCAAGAATTTTATGGTAGCTCAGTCACATGTTGAGAAAAGCAGAGGAGGATTTGGTGAAGAAGGTTTGGGAGAGAAGAAAGAAAAAGGAGACAAGGACATCCAAATAAGAGAAGGACTGAAGGGTTGCATGAGAAAAGACCTGTGACTTTCAGGCATGGCTGTCAAAGAATGTTGAATAGTACACTGAGCTGAGGAAAGTCATGACAGCTGATGCAACACTCTGTCACATACAGAATAAATGGAAAAAGGAGGAATAATTATGATGATGATGAAAATGATGAAGAATAGGATATTGTCTATGCTACATGCTGAGGATAGAAGATGGCTACCAAATGTGGCAATATTGCACTGTTGTATTTAATTTGAGACACTTTTTAGCAAACAAGGTATTTGGCTGTATGAGTTTGCACTAAAATGCAGAGAGGGTAGTTATGGTGGGGCAAAGGTTGTAGTTGCCTCAGGAAGAAAGTGTTATGGAGTGGGAGCAGTTGACTGGGGGGTTATGCAGACTCAAGTATTCAGAACTGAAAATGCCAATATTACATGTGCAGTCAGAGTTGAAGAACTACAGGGTTCAGTGTGTGGTATTTGGCTGCAGCAAGCTTCTACTTAGAATTTGTAGCAAGCAGTTTTGCTATAGTTTGCAGTGTTTTTTTTTATATTTATTTATTTATTTTGTCCTCAACTCTAAGAAGCTAAAATTACCTTTACCTTTTTGGTCATCAAATTTGAGATGAGGGGGAAGTATATTGAGAAATGGCACAGGGCACAGAATAGCTTGCTGTAATTCTGCTGGAATTAATGTTATAATATTTTTAAACAGCTATGTGTACTATCCTTATATAAGATATATCAATCTCATTACATGTGAATAATGTGAGTATTGCTGTACTGTGTCTATGCTTTACTACTACACGCTTTCTGTGTGAAAAAATGTGTTCTTTATATTGTTCTAAGTTTATATGTTGTGTTTTGAGCCCAGGTAGTGGTTTAAAATAGTATGATGACCAGTGCAACCATCTGGTTAACAAACTGAATAAATAATAACTAAATTAAGCAAAGATTGTATTATGATATGAGCAAGGTCAGTGACTTTGGTGATGGATACAGTCAAAGTTTCTCAACAAGACTATTAACCATTCAGTTGAAAGTAAAATAAATTAGAAAAAAATGTTTGACTTTTGAAATAACTCGCAGACAAAATCACATGACCTTAATAACTTAGACTCCTACAATTCTAATAAGTTTGCTCCATTTTATTACCATTGCCCTTACTTTACAGTGACATTTGGTGTAGTTTTGTAATCCCACAGTTTCTTATAATAATGTTGCAGAGTTATGCACTCAGAGACTTCATCTGTGCTGCTCACATACATCCATGTTTATTCACACCGTATTATAATTGTGACTTAAAGGGTTTGTACTTACGGGTCACATAAAGTTGGGTTCCGTTTCCTGATGCAGCCACAGTTACTTTGTCTGATTTAAACTTCACACAGTAATACATCCCAGCATCATCCCAGGTGATATTTGTAAATGTGATGGATTGATCAGTGTTTCTTGTAGGGCCTTCCTTTACAGTCTTATTCACTCGTGGATCTGATTTATCAGTTGTGAGCTGTGAGTACAGGAGCTGCTGCTGATTCTCTCCCTTGTACCATCGGACAGGTCCAAGAGTTTCATTTGACAAAGTACAGTTCAGTATAACAGTGCCCCCTTCCCTGCCAGTAACTGATGGGCTCTGGTATATAGTCAGTCCAGAAGTACCTGAAACAAATAAAGGTTAATAATTCACAGTCAGAATCTGCTTATGAAAAGAAATGTTAAACATCTGTAATGAGGTTTGTAATAATCAATGCTGTAAGCTTCATTAATGACCTAAGGATCGAAAACGAAATGTTAAACATGTGTAATGAGGTTTGTAATAACCGATACTATAAGCTTCATTAATGACCTAAGGATTGAAAAAGAAATGTTAAACATGCATAATGAGGTTTGTAATAACCAATACTATGAGCTTCATTAATGACCTAAGGACTGAAAAAGAAATGTTAAACATGTGTAATGAGGTTTGTAATAACCAATACTGTAAGCTTCATTAATGACCTAAGGATTGAAAAAGAAATGTTAAACATGTGTAATGAGGTTTATAATATCCAATACTGTAAGCTTCATTGATGACCTAAGGATTGAAAAAGAAATGTTAAACATGTGTAATGAAGTTTGTAATATCCAATACTGTAAGCTTCATTAATGACCTAAGGATTGAAAAAGAAATGTTAAACATGTAATGAGGTTTGTAATAACCAATACTGTAAGCTTCATTAATGACCTAAGGATTGAAAAAGAAATGTTAAACGTGTAATGAGGTTTGTAATAACCAATACTGTAAGCTTCATTAATGACCTAAGGATTGAAAAAGAAACATTAAACATGTGTAATGGGGTTTGTAATAACCAATAATTTAAGCTTCATTAATGACCTTAGGATTGAAAAAAAGCATTAAACGTGTGTAATGAGGTTTGTAATAACCAATACCGTAAGCATCATTAATGATGTAAGGATTAAAAAAGAACTGTTAAACATGTATAATGAGGTCTGTAATAACCAATACTGTAAGCTTCATTAATGACCTATGGATTGAAAAGAAACGTTAAACATGTGTAATGAGGTCTGTAATAACCAATACTGTAAGCTTCAATAATGACCTAAGGATTGAAAAAGAAATGTTAAACATGTATAATAAGGTTTGTAATAACCAATGCTGTGAACTTCATTAATGACCTAAGGATTGAAAAAGAAACGTTAAATACGTGTAATGAGGTTTGTAATAACCAATACTGTAAGCTTCATTAATGACCTAAGGATTGAAAAAGACACGTTAAACATGTGTAATGAAGTTTGTAACAACCAGTACCATGAGCTTCATTAATGACGTAAGGATTGAAAAAGAAATGTTAAACACGTGTAATGAGGTTTGTAACAACCCATACTGTAAGCTTCATTAATGATCTAAGGATTGGAAAAGAAATGTTAAACATGTGTAATGAGGTTTGTAATAACCAATACCGTAAGCTTCATTAATGACCTAAGGACTGAAAAAGAAATGTTAAATGTGTAATGAGGTTTGTAATAACAAATACTATGAGCTTCATTAATGACTTAAGGATTGAAAAAGAAATGTTAAACATGTGTAATGAGGTATCTAATAACCAACACTGTAAGCTTCATTAATGCCCTAAGGATAGAAAAAGAAATGTTAAACTTGTGTAATAAGGTTTGTAATAAACAATACTTTAAGCTTCATCAATGACCTAAGGATTCTAAAAGAAATGTTAAAAGTGTGTCATGAGGTTTGTAATAACCAATACTGTCAGCTTCATTAATGACCTAAGGATTGAAAAAGAAGTGTTAAACATGTGGAATGAGGTTTGTAATAATCAATACTGTAAGCTTCATTAATGACCTAAGGATTGAAAAAGAAATGTTAAATATGTGTAATGAGGTTTGTAATAAACAATACTGTAAGCTTCATTAGTGACCTAAGGACTGAAAAAGAAATGTTAAACATATGTAATGAGGTTTTTAATAACCAATACTGTGACCTTCATTAATAACCTAAGGATTGAAAAAGAAATGTTAAACATGTGTAATGAGGTTTGTAATAACTAATACTGTGAGCTTCATTAATGACCTAAGGATTGAAAAAGAAATGTTAAACATGTAATGAGGTTTGTGATAACCAATACTGTAAGCTTCATTAATGACCTAAGGATTGAAAAAGAAATGTTGTGTGTGTGTAATGAGGTTTGTAATAACCAGTACTCTAAGCTTCATTAATGACTTAAGGATTGAAAAAGAAATGTTAAAAATGTGTAATGAGGTTTGCATTCACCAATACTGTAAGCTTCATTGATGACCTAAAGATTGAAAAAGAAATGTTGAACACATATAATGAGGTTTGTAATAACCAATACTGTAAGCTTGATTTATGATCTAAGGATAACAATCTTACTATCGTACCTTGTGATACTATTAAATGTGGTTAGACAAAAGTCCGGTCACCAAAATGTCAGATGTCAGTGATACATCGCAGACTTGTACTTCCTGAACAACTTAGTTTTAATCCTCCTATACAACTAGCACCAACAAGTATATTTTCCATTTATCTATCTCCCACCTGTTGATTGTCAGACCCTGCTCAGTTTGGTAACAGGATATAATCTCCATGTCACCCTGAAAATGCACATTTCCCTAAGTGGATCATAATGTTGCAGATGCACAACTGTAAACACAGATGGAACAGGTATGCCTAATCGGTAACCCCATTGAAATGCCGGGACCCTTCAAAGGATTCTAAAATAAGGAGAATGAATGCCAAAGAAAATGGAGGTACATGTACTAAGTTTGAGATGGTCATTTCCCTGAATATTCCCTTTCTTTTGAGGTATGGTGATCTTGGAGTTTGTATATAAATTTCGGGTTTGTGGGGGTGGTTTGCACACTACTTGGTGGTTAAGTTTTACAAAGAACAGTTATCTTTGAGATTTGCTCTTCTGTGTTTTCAGTATTTTTTTTTTTTTATGGGGCTTGTTGACACTTGGCAGTTTGAGTGCAAGTATTTCAGTAGGGAGCCACATTAATTACTTAATCAGTCACGTATGATAAATATTTCAAACAATTATTTGTAATATTGACTGCAATGGAAAAACATTGCAATGGTTACCAGGTAATTTAAAACATGTCAGCAGTTTGAAAAGCATCTAAGACATTAAGAGGAATGTGAGTTTTAATGCAGAGATCTTTTTACTGTATGCAGTATCCTGTGCTTAAGTCTAATACAAGGTTTGATATCATAGTTTAGGAGGTCACTTACATGTTCCATAGCTTTACAGATGAGGCTTATCAGGCTGATGATGCTATAATTTCCTGAGTCAGTGATAGGGCAATCCTTATTTAGAGGCATTACAATTCAAGTGCACCAAACTTCTGGGACAAAACCTGTAAGGGGTCAAAGTGAATATGCAGTGTAGTACATAAGGTAACGAGAGATTAATCATGATTAAATGGATCTCTAGGAAGGGTAATTCATCAAGTCCCTCTCAGTCATACCAGTACCCCATTATTTGGCTGTCGCTGTCCAGTAACCATAAAACTGTGTCCACATCTGTCAATGTTCATGTAACTTTGTTTTTTTACTTTTGGAAAGATCACAAAAATTTGTATTCAGATCAAAACTTGTATTTCATATTCTGCAGCAAAAAGACACAAATTCAGGAGCAGTTATAATAACATGTTTTGCATTAGCAAGGACTTTATGAACTATAAACAGTCTGAAAGTTACATCTCTTTCATTATTTAGTAACTGCAGTCCACAGCAACTGCAAGAAAACCACACATTTTACAATGCATGAACCAGAATACCTCTCAGCTTTTTTCTTCAACAGTTCTGGATGATGAATTGGGGGACACATATTAAACACTGTTTTATTATTTGTTAATCAGTTTAACCCACTAGACAAAATGTCCTTTTTCACAGGTGACCAGGAGCACTCCCTGGTTAAGTGACTTGCTCAATGTCACACAGTAGACAAGCAAAAGTGCAAAGATTCAAGCCCTGCACTTTTTGACTAGTCTTTCGGCTTTTCCCGGTTAGGGGTTGCCACAGCGGATCATTGGTCCACTCATGATTGGCAGCAGATTTTTACGATGTCAAGTTGCAAGCCCGGCGCTCAACCTTCAGAAAAGGTGCACACACATGCACGCACGAGCGCTCACACACACACATACACACACACACACACACATACACACACACACACACACACACACACACACACACACACACACACACACACACACACACACAAACACACACATGCACACACACCTACCTGCATGTCTTTTTAAATTTCAGTCAATCACAGGGAGGACATGCAGACTCTGCAAAGAAGGTGGTCCAGCCAAGAATCGAACAGGAGAGCCTCTTGCTGTGAGGCACCTACAAGTAACAATTTGATAACTTCTCAGAGCTTTAGGATCCAGACAACTGTAACTCACTTTAAAAGGGTAACAAAAAATAGATATCGCATGACCTTGTACTGGATAAACAATAGGTATGATGATACTCTAATGCCTGCCATGACTGACTGACTATAATCTTTAGTAATTTACCAGAAAAATGAAGATAATGAGGGACAGACCATGCATATGAGGTAAAATCAAAGATGTTTTGCAGAACTGGAGATAGATAAAAAGCAGACAAGTCTAATTCACTTAAAAAGTTAAAAGAACAAGTGTTGCATCAACAAGAACTAGAAAACTCTGATAACTGCATTGCTGACTGCAAACCTCAGAGATTTTAATTCTCAGTGATTTGTCAGAAAGTCACTGAAGGTATGGCAGAAAATGTGGAACATTAAGGCTCTAAAATCTTGATAAGTTGATGTCCTTCAAGAATGCAACTGCAGTCCTGACGTATGGGTTGTCCTGCCTCAGGCAGCCCTCGGTCGGCCCGATTCCAAAGTCCGGGTCCGGCGTCGGTTGATGTCGCCCTCCTCCCGACGTCATAGAGGCCGGGGTATAAAAGCATCAGCCGGTGCCATCTTCCCCAGTCTTTCTTGCCGCGGTGCCCGAAGCAGAAGCAGTTCGCAAGTGCCGGTCGGCCAGCTACTGTGTTTTCAGCTACCGAAGTCATCAAAAAGCTAAGTACCCCGTTGGGGAACCTTTTCTTGCCTCAGCCGATGTCAAATATAGCTACAAAAGTTAATAATTGTTTGTCTTGCGGTAAACAAATACCTCATAAGGATTTCCATTCTTACTGCCTCCCCTGCCTCGGCCCAGACCACGTTGTCTCGGCCTGTGCGGTCTGTGCTTGCTTCAATAAGCGCACACTTAGGCATAGGGCAGAGTTTGCAGAGGACTTTTTTGGGGAAAATTATTCTTATAACATGCCGTCGGAGCTTCCGACAGCACATATTTCCAAAAAACGGAAGGACCGGGACCGGCATTCGTGGCCCGCGACTTCTACCGACATGATACTCTAATGCCTGCCATTACTGACTGACTATAATCTTTAGTAATTTATCAGAAAAATGAAGATAATGAGGGACAGACCATGCATATGAGGTAAAATCAAAGATGTTTTGCAGAACTGGAGGCAGTTAAAAAGCAGACAAGTCTAATTCACTTAAAAAGTTAAAAGAACAAGTTTTGCATCAACAAGAACTAGAAAACTCTAATAACTGCATCGCTGACTGCAAACCTCAGAGATTTTAAACCTCAGTGATTTGTCAGAAAGTCAATGAAGGTATGGCAGAAAATGCTAAAGCCTACCGCGAGTGCATCGGTCTCTTCAGAGGCGGTAATTCAACCGCTCCAGGCCGGCAACACCGCATTACCGCAGACTTCGGTCCCGGAGGCTACCCCGGTGCCGGTCTCTGATTTTCCCCCGGAAACCGATGCCCAAGATTTGCCTGACACCATACCGGTGGACAAAGTCCCTCCAGCATGTGGGGCAGCTAGGCCTCCTGTTACTATGTCCATCAAGGCCTACACACGTGTTAAGGCTGCCAGCCAGGTTAAATCTCACCCTCCTAAATCTTTCCCACAGGGTCCCACTTCAGATAAACAGATCATGACTTTAGCTGCAGATCTCATTTCTTTAATCAGGGGCTCTCAGACTCATCCAGACAGGGGTTCACAGCCGCCCTCAGACAAAAGGCCTAGGGTTGAGCAGACAGATACCCTTTCCTCAGATGAGGCCTCTGATGAGTCAGGCCATTCTGATTCCCAGGGAGAATCCTTCCCGGCCTACGAGGACTCTGATGCTGAGGAATCCATTCCTTCTGCCTCTCCTCCTGAGGATATTTCCTTTGGGGAAATTCTCCACTCCATAAGGGAGCATTTCCAGTGGCAGGGCCAGGATTTCTCCGACTCCAGGAAAAGGCTTCGGACCTTCCTTAAAAAACCCCAGCACAGGCCTTTAGCTATACCCCCAGTTATGGATGTATTGGATGATGTGTTTTCAGACTCCAGTACTACTCCTGATTCTATACCTCCTGCTCCTGTCAAGCCAGACAGATATTACAGGGTTCCAGAATCCCATAAGCATCTCTTTAAGGCCCATTCTGTTGATCTAGAGACCATTTCTCAGGGGCCCAAAGGAGTGGCCATTTCCACAGCCAAGAATCCTTTACCCACAGACAGGGAATCCAGATCTTTGG
>NC_056743.1:1844519114-1844553042 GCF_019279795.1 Protopterus annectens | reverse complement strand
GGCTAGGGCCAAGAGATAGGCTAATCTAATAGGGAGGCGGAAGCCAAATACACTCTGGCTAGGCTTATAAATGCCTTAGGGCAGATAGCCTAGTATCTACCTATGAACCTATAAATAGCACAAAACACGATCTATCAGACTTGGAATTGTTATTTTAATTGTAGGGAGGCTTCACACCTCACGAATAGTGAACAGCAACCATCATCCCTCAGCACAAAGGTGGGCCATCCACAGACCCTGGAAACAGCAAACCAATAAGTCTCACTAGTCTTATATGAAAAGCTATGGAAGCAGTTATTATAGAAATGATAAATAATGACACAGGAAACCTCCAGATGCTGGACCCAACCCAATTTGTTTTCATCAAGGGCAGGTCATACCTATCAACTTGGTGAACCTCTGTGAGAAGGTCGTTGAAGCAATGGTTGAGGGCAAAATGGTTCACACTGCCTACCTTAACCTGGGAAAAGCATTTGACACAACACCCCACTCAGGCATTGTTGACAAACTCAAGAGGTTAGGTATAAACCCTTATGTTACCTAGTGAATAGCTAGCTGACTCACAGACAGGCCCAGGAAGTTAGAATTCGGGAGTCTGCCTCTACAGAGTGGCCAATCACAAGTGGAGCCCTTCAGGGATCTGTCCTGGGACTGCTCCTTTTTAACATTTACTTCTCTAAAGTCAAGGGCAATTTTTATGGCCTATGGTTGACTAAATTTGCAGATGATTGTAAATTAGGAGCAGTCACAGAATCCCCCACAGATACAAATGTTCTCTAGGGAAGGTTGACACAGACAACTAACTGGTGTCAGAGCCATGGACTGAAACTAAATGCCAGAAAATGCATAGTAGTGTCCTTTGTGAAGTCATCCAGACAGTAATGATCATATTAACGACGTGCCCCTAAGAGCTGACTCAGTAGTCAGGAACTTGGGGACAAACACAGGCAGTAATCTAACCTTTGGCATCCACGCATCTACAGTAGTGTGGAAATCAATCTGTGTTGTGCATCTTTTAAACAAAGGTATGGCATCTAGATTCAAGGAGGTCATTGTTCCACTCTATTTGACATTCATCAGAGCTATCACTGAGTACAATGCTCCCCTTTGGTATGCACCTAACCAAGCACATCCAACAATTGGAACATCAACAGAGTTTCCAGAGTAAAAGAGCACAAGGCATAAGTAACATATCCTATGCAGAACTCCTCAAGGCCCTATCCCTGTATTCTGTCTCCTAGATGCTGTAAAGGGTAGATATATGCCTGGCATACAAGACATTGTCAGACCCCACTCCAATGGAACTTCTGCATATCCACAAAACAAGCAGCATCAGAATTACCCATTCTAAAGATTTAAACCTTGCCTGTGATATAAATAGGACCAGCTGTAGAGACAAGTGTGTATCCCAGAGACTACCCCTTCTCTAGGATAGGCTCCCCATCCATGTAAAACAGAGGTCCTCTCTTACCCAGTTCAAGTATAACTTGAACAATTGTATGGAGAACAGGAAATTCATCCCTGGTTTGGCAACATTCTCTCTAATAGACACAGGCAGCCTGTAAATTGTTCATCTCCCAGGTTCCTGCTTGTAAATGTTTCATCTCCCAAGCCCCTTCTTACACTTATCAAGGGTACCAGAACTTGTCAATGATTTGGAATACATGGCTAGGCTTAAAACTGACCTTGTGGTTGTTAGCCTAGTACACACATATGAACATATGAACCAGTAATGGTTAAAGTCTTAACTTTACATTTACATGATACAAGGCTTGATTCTGACCTCTGGTTATTGACTAGGCTTGTGATAGTCTACAGACTGATAGCCTAGGATTTACCTATGAACCTTAGTGCTTGTAGCACAGTGTATGGAAAGTACCCAGGGAAGAGAAACCAAAAATAAATAGTATAAGTATGAAAGAAAGCACAGAAGTAATAAGAAACAGAGTCATTGATCAAGATCTAAAATGTATGCAGATGTGGCAAAGAGAGTGGATACAATTAGAGAGGGGAACTTGACAAAGAAATAAACAAGGAAATTAGATTAAAGAACACTCTATAGATGCAATAACACCAGCTAAAGGCACAGATACCCACATATGCAAGGAGGATTCATTTATAAGGATGTATATAACCTTGCCTGAAGCCAAGGTCAACAAAAAATACAAGTTAAAAGAATGAGCTATCAAAAAGTATAATTTGCAAAAGCTATTAGTATGGAGTGGCTTACATTATTTGAAGAATATCTGAAATAACTGTTTTGCAGGAAAATACAATGCAAACTTGCCAGTTATTGAACTATTACCTAGATTTGATTGCTGTGCATGGCTATGTGGCTAGATTAGGATGGCAAACACTGAGGTAAAAAATATTGCCAATGTGATAGATTTAGAATAGATTGATTAATGTCCACTGGTATGGAGCACTGATTAATGTCCACTGGTATGGAGCACACAGAAGCATGGAAAGTTAAAACAACATAGGAAGACAATAAAAATATTACAGGGGAATGAAGAAATGAGCATTTTAGAAATATTATATGTAAATACAAGATTTTCAAAATTACATTTTCGGAAGTGTAAAACCAGATCTTACAAAATAATTGCAGTGGAAACAAAACATGGTTAAAGAAAGGAGACATACAGCCAGATTTAGTAAAGTTTACACAATCTGTTCATACCACATGTGCATTGAACCGTGGGCACACTGTTTTGGATTCAGTAAGCATCTCTACATGCAAACAAGGTAAATACCGCAGCATGCTAAATGCAGTAAATGCAGATGAATTGTATGCTAATCTACCAATCCAAGATGGAGGAGCTATTCAACAAGCTATAGAGCAACCGTGTAGACACAGTGCTGGTTTTCCCTGTGAATTCCAAAACTCAAAGGAGTCTACACAGAAAGAATGTTAGGGGCAGCTGTTGCTTTAATTCATGTGTATTTTCAACAGGCTGAACTCTATGCTGCTGCCAATAGGCCTGTCCAAAAAGAAGAGTTTTCAGATCCCATTTAACTTATCACAATCTACATAACATGACAATTGTAGAGAGCTGCAGGGTGGATGGAGACACACTAGAGGAACTTTTCAACCTCTGTCATCCTCAACTCAGAGCCAGGGCAAGCTGAGTAGAACCAATACCATTGGAGAGAAAGGTACATGTAGCATTTAGAATTTTAGCTAAATGAACCTTTCAGAGAACAACAGGGGACATGCTGGGGCTGTCACAGGCATCAGCATCCAGGATCCCCCATCAATTCCTGAATGCTATGCTACAGCATGGCAGTGACCACATATATTTTCCCAGTCCTCTGGAGAACAAGGCCACAAATATGCAGGAGTTCTATCCTGTAGCACACTACCCTAAAGTACTGGGTGCCATAGACTGCACATGGGTCTATATTAGAACATCGACTTTTTAAAATGTCGAATGTTCTAATATCGACTCCTATTCAGTGAACGCTGACAACGTCAAACATGCAGAACAGCAAATTTTTTCTCAGGGAAAAAATTTGCTGTTCCGACACACATACACACAAGCACACCAAACAAACAGCAATCCACACACATATACCTAAAATCCTACATCTAATCTTACACTAAACTGTACATACACCACTAGCTATCCACTTACCTTAACCCAAACCCTAACCCTAAGGTCCATCATTATCGCACACTGACCTCACCCGCGCCCTAACCCTAACTCACCTACCCCGCTCTAACCCTCACATCCACACAATCGCACACTTACCTGATCCCGACCCATAACTTTCCACCACAGTGCTGAAAATAGCAAAGCCACAGGAATGGCCAACCGAATTCCTTCCCTAGGAAGAAATTTAGTGTTCCGCAGCTTTGCTATTGTCAACGTTCACTGAATAGTGGTCGATATTAGGACATTCGAAGTTGTGAAACTTCGATGTTCTAATATAGACCCAATTGCACACATATAGAAATTAAGGCACCACCTGGGGAACAGGGAAGGCTCTACATAAAGTGAAAGGGCTTCCACTCTATTAACTGCCAAGTCATGTGTAATGCCAAGGGAATCATCTTGAACATGTGTGCTGGCATCCCAGGTGGTTACTAGGACTCACATATCTGGCAAACCTCTCAACTGCATCAGATGTTCATGAGGGGGGGTATCCCACAGGGTCATTTACTGGGGGATGCAGGTTATACACTGGAACTATGCTTGATGACACCCATCAGAAATGCACACACATCTGGGGGACCCCTGCATTGCAATCAATCTATGTGCCATGCTACACAACATTATCCTGAGAAAACAGATTCAACGTGATCAATAAGGGAAAGGGCACACATCCCACCACCAGTAGCAAGGACACCACAGCCACATGCAGGGGAAACCAGCAGCTGATGTGGGTGTAGGCAAACACAGGTGTGCTCAATATGCCCTCTCACTGGCTAAGAGGCAAAGCATAGTGCAATCACTCACCATCTAAGGAGCTAAAACCTTCCTCCTAAGCACATACATACAATAACATTGATTCAAGGCAATGATCACAACCTATGTAATGGATGTGTACTCCTAGCATCAGACAGAGTCAGTCCTGAACTACAACTGTTTCAACTACTGGATTTACAAGATAAGTGTTGAACCTGAAGTGTATTATTTAATAATATAAATGAATGGCATATCCTTGCATGTTGTTACTTGATAATGCAAGCAAGTAAAAGGTGGGTGATTTGTACAGAAATGATTTTAACATGTGACAGCAGAGACTAATGTGATGTATATGTGCCCATTATCAAGTAGTAGGCCTCAGGCATCAAATATCAACACAGTCATACCTCTCAAAAGTACTGATGGTCACCGAATGTCCTCAGGTTAGCACCATACATTTGTACTAGAAAACCATCAAAGTGAGAAATTAGAAAGTAATGAGACACATTTCAGTTTCAGACTTCACAACCCTCACAAAATCATTAACAATACTGATGCAAAAAATGTTAATTCCATCAACTGCCTAACTTTCTAAGACCAATATATTTCAAAGGTACAATTACCAAATCAACATCACAAATGCAGCCATACTAAGTCAGCTATGCACCCTGAGCATCAGACACAAATCTTATGTATCCCTGAAACCAAAAGATAGAAAACATGGATATGGCACAGTTATCATCACTTGCACAGGGTTTTGTGGGGGGAGGCAGGAAGCCTAGGCTGACACAAAATGTCAGGGAGTGTGTGTGAGTAAGAAAGAGAAGCAGGCAGATTTGGATAAAGCAACAAATGGCCATTGAGACAAAATGAACTTTAAGCTTCATGGCTGAAACATGTAGGTGGTGTGTGTGTGTGTGTGTGTGTGTGTGTGTGTGTGTGTGTGTGTGTGTGTGTGTGTGTGTATGGGTCCTCCATGTTAAATTGGTGTGTGAGTGTCTGCATGAGCACAGCCAAGCTCAGTGCTAGCTCAAAATCTTGGTATGTCAGACAGGTGTGAGACATGCATGGTAGAGGTGGCAGTTAATCATTGTCATACATGACCATGAGAACTGGTTCTGCCAGGAGTTGCACTTGCATATCCATGCCCACTGTTAGATGCACTGCTGTTACCTGAACATGACTACAAGGATGCCCAGGACCATGACCCTGTGGCCTGCCACATCTGGGAAAGGCCACCTCAACCACTGACAGAGCAGTGGAAGTAGTGCCACTATGGAAGCATGATCAGGCTTGGCCACATCAGCTAGCAGCAGATGATGTGGCTGACCTATGTCCACAAGGATGCTGTCCCCCTACTAGCAGACATTCCTTCACAGACACCACCCATTCCAGTGTGCCATTCATCTATCCATTGAATTGGCAACATGACATAGGCAGTCATGCATGTCAACCTGTGCCACATCTACAACCCTAAACATTTCTCTGGACGATCTATGGCAACATGCCTGTGCCTCCATGAAAGCCTTAAAAATATGTCGAGTGGTATGGGAAGACACACCTGGATCAGATGGAGGATGCACAACAGGACTCCTCCAAGCATCTGTACCAACCCTCCTTCTTGGCACCTCACCTACACTTTGGCTACAGCCAGAGACAACAGGAGCTGAAGCCACAGTAACCACACTTCCCTGATCAAGTGTCTCACCATCCACCTGTCCAATATCTGAGGGCTCACTGGAATGGGTTAGCCTAGGCCTACTAACTGTGTCCGATAGAATCACAGGGGATGGCTGAATGTCAACATCAGTGTCAGATTCAATCTCTGCACCCCTGAGTGTGCCTATGTTTGGCCACCATCATCAGAGTTTGCTGATACTCTGACATCAGCTGGTAAGAGTCCTATATCCACTGTCTGGATCACCTGTGATAATAAGCAACAAACACAGGAAAGAAATTAATAGCTACACTACTATACTCAAATATATGCAAAACTAATAGTGGTGCCACTACTACAGACAGAACAGCAATACACACAACAGTCCTGACACCCACATCACACATATGGATAACATTTATATATTTCTTTGAACTGCTCATCACCATTGGCAAAGAAGATATTTGGGTTACCAAGTGCAGTTGATATTATGCTTCCAATTGATGATGGTCCTGGAAGACGTTAAGCAAAAATTAAGGACAATGTCATCATAATTAACAGTAACAGAGGGGGTTAAAACTTTTTGCCCTTTATATATCCATTAAGTATACTTTCAACAACAACTTGGATAACAAGTCCACCCTAAGTCCATCTATAATCAATCAGAATATGTGTTAAATGTAGCAATCTACAAATTCCCCCAAACCAATTTATTGTTAGACAGAACTAACATATTTCTGTAAATATTTTGCTATACAAGAGTATTTAACACTTGAGATACATAAGACTACCTGAAAGCTCCTCCTGGGACATACTTGCTGCCCCAGAAACAGTAGCATTAAAGCCAATGACATGCTGTTCTGTACTTTCCTGGGAGCTGTTTAGATCCCTGACAGTGGACAGGAACTCTTCATTTGCTGTTAGTGGTGGGTCTATAGCAGACCCCCCCCCCCTTAACCAACTGATCAAAGACCACTGCAGCTGGTCTCCTCCATGCAGATGAGATCATGTCAGTGGCCCTATGTTGTACTTGATCAAACGTTCTGGTGTGGCCACCTACTGCATTCACATCAGCAGCCATATATTACCAAATTTGCATTCTGCCTAACATAGCTCCACATCCCCTCCCAAGCATAAAGGCACCATGTCAACTAAAAGCTTCCACAATGACCTAATTTTCAGGGTGACTGAAGGGTGGTTTTCAGGGATTGAGACACTTGGCTGTCATAGTCCTAGGTGACCAAAAACATAACACAAGGATAATACACATAAGTATCATATAACTAAAATGTTCTGTTTCCAGATAAACCAGAAAAGATAGGGGGCAGGATTCATGAAGCCTCCGTGTAAGAGTTACAAGGCTTACACGGAGGCTGCAGTTAAACGGTGTGATGTCAGCATGTCATGCATATGCATGAGGGCATGCTGAATCACACCTAAGGTTAACACGGTCCGTGGAAGACAGTAGGGGGCGTGTCCGTAGGGTGAGCCCTGCAAACGGACACGCCCCCAGAAGAGTAAAAGCCCAGTAAACCCCACGACAGAGTCCGTGTAAATGTGAATAAACACAACACAACACATGCCCCCACAGACTATGAACATAAAATGTATAAATGAACATCTTATATATTTTTTTATAAGTTGTAAAGATGTTTGCCCGTGGGTGCTTTGCTTTGGCGTGCCGGCGCTTAGCCACAGTTAGCAGTCAATGGAAAAGCATATAAGAAGTAAATATGCAAAGTAAGCCAAGAAACAATAGCATAGCGGTAGAGATGTTGGCTGAAGAGGAGGCAGTCATGGTTCGAGCCCCCACAACATCAATTTTTATTTTTAGGGAAATAAGCACGAAACAAGTACCTGACATATATGTACATATATAAAATTATATTTTATGTAAAATGTAATGAAATGGGCCATGTATTTTGAAGAAATGTGAGATAAAAAAATTAAAAAAAATGTGAGATGTGCCCATAGCTGAGCTACAGTCTAACAAGTTGAGGATATCTGCCTGTAGGTGAGCAGTGGTTTAACAGTTGTAAAATGAGTACCTGTAGGTGAGCAGTGTTTTAACGGGTGTAGAATGAGTGCCCGTAGGTGAGCAGTGGTTTAATAGGTGTAGAATGAGTGCCCGGGGTTGATCAGCATTTTAACACGCTGAAACTGTGTTCCCGTAGCTGAGCTGAGCGTAATATGCATGCTGACAGCCAAATGACGCATAAACCAGCGTAACCCGTTTGCGCGGAGCTGCACACCGTGCCAACAAGCTAACCGACGGGCAACGTTGAGCAAGCTGTATCAAAACTGCCTTTACACAGACACACCTCCTAGCCTGTGTAGACAGTCATAAAATATAAAAAGCAATGGCCAGGTTCGAACCCAGGATACCATGCACCATAGTCAAGGTACTGAACCACTAAGCCATAACAGTTGCACTTAGAAATGCAGTAATAGCATATATATAGGAATGAATAGAAAGAGGAGCATGACAAAGCAGGTTTTGTGAAGCTGATACAATTGCAAAATGGCCAATCACAGATAAGTGCGGGAAAAACGGCATATATAAGCCCCATAGGTGGGAATACACAGCATATCCGATTGTAGAACCGACTTGCAGCCAGGATGTCAGGTGTAGGTGAGGGTAGTTGCTTCCGAGCACAGAGGTGGGGCATTGAGGAATCCAAATATATGGTTTGGCTCCTCGTCCATAATCATGAGGCCCAACTCATGCAGGGCCAGGTCCTGTGGGGAGCATATAGGGCTGAGGCGTGGGACCAGTTGTCTCATGATCTCACCAGTACCACAGGAATACCAAGGACTGGTGAGCAGGTCCGTCACCACCATGCGGACCTAAAGAGACGGAAGCAGGACCAACTGAACCGTTGGATCCAGGAGGCCCGGCAAATGCCCAACGTCCCACTACTGAGTAAGTTACATGTAATTATTTATGCAAGAAATTAACCTAGCTGATATTATGGAGATGTGTATTCCAATATTACTTTATTTATATTACAGCTGCAGGTGTCCGTTCTGTGAACCGTCGAGCCTATGGCGATAGGCTGGTGCAGTTGCACCACCAGGCATATCAGTAATTCTCTCCCTGTAACTGTAAGTAAATATATAAGTATGACAGTTAGCAAAAGAGTGCAGTGTAGTCACTAATTAATAAAATGTGCAAGTAACAGTGTAAAAGGGTTTGCAAGTATTGCTTGATTACAAAAGTGTGATGCAGCCTGTAATCCAAACATAAAAATGAAACAAGTCTGAAATAAAGATGTCCCACCTGTAATATAATAGTACATAACCTGCAGCAGGCTGAAAAGTACAGCTGCAGAAGCTGAGTAAAACATGTGTAAAATATATCCCTGTTAAAATACAGAAACATGACAGAAGTGAGACTGTTGGAAAGGATTGTTATAACTACAGGTAAAACATGTCAATAAAGCCTAGAATTAAGTACCATCCTGAATTGTAAAAATAAAACAAGTGAGAGAGTGTGAGAAAGAGGTATGAATCCACCAATAAAGTAGTAATAACTCCTGAATAAAGTATACTGCAGTCAGTATAGAATGAAATGAATGTGACAGGCAGAACCAAACAGTAACATGTGTTGAAAACGGTACTGCAGCTGGAATGTGTGTCCCAAAATCTGGATATGTTGCTCTCAGTCTGCAATATGCAGATAATATGGTTGTCTGAAATACCAAACATCCACAGTTGTCTATAGCTATATAAAGCAAATGTAGCAGGATGATGTAGCTGAACAGAGCCAGATATTAATGTGAATGAATAAAAATGAAATGTATATTGATGTAGCAGTAACATTCCTATCACCAACCTGAAGTAGTTATCACATAGGAAACTGTAGGCAGAACTGTAGTGTGTATATATCTGCAGCTAGTAGAAATGTACAGCATATGTATTGGTATTTGAAGTTGTTAATTAAATTTTCTTCACCCTACCCTATAACCACATATAATCCATTCCACGTGAAATTGGTATGTGCAATCACAATTAACACCCCTGGACATTTGTCCTGTTGGTTCATACATATTTGCATGTACGTTGATGCATCTGCCCTGTTCATACATCCAAACCTGATGGCTTGTTGCCATCAATCAATCCTGCACGTTGTTGGATTGCATATTGCTGTTCAAATTATGCATGTCTTATGCTTGCTGTTCAATGGCTTGAATATATGGGTGTTTGGTTAATGGGAATACTAATGCATGCTGTTACAACTAATTGTGAATGGTATTGTACGTTACTAACCCAAACTGTCATAACATAATGCAAAACATAGGACGACAGGGAAGGCAGGTTCCAGCAGACCCACCTCTCCCTCCTCAGCTGGCGAGTGCACCTGACAGTAGTGCCAAGGCCGGATCTTCCTCCGGTGGCCCTGTGCCACCTGCTGGTGGAAGTGCTGCAGGGGATGGGGCTCGTCCCCCCTCTGCAAGCGTGGCCAGAGAAGAACATCCACTCACCCTCCGTAGTGTCCGGACTGTGGTGCGTAGGGAGATCCGGCACGCTGTGCTTGGGCCCCTATGCCAGCTTGAGACACGGGTGGCACAACTCATGGGCGTGCCTGCTGCCCGGCCTACACAGCCCCGTTCTGGGCAGTGAAGGCACAGTGGCAACTGCCCATGGGTGGGGATCTCAGTTACACTGTTGCCATCTGTGGGCTCATGGGCTCGAGATATCCAAACATCCATCCCCGTCAATTTTGTAACCCCCCCACATGTGTCATACACCTCCCCTGTATGCATCCTGTTTGTCTTGTCTGTTAACCTCCCCAACCTACCTCCCCAGCTATACCAACTTCCTGTACCTGACATACCACTCTCACCTGAAAAAAAAAAAAAGGGCACTCTGTACCCACAAAAAAATTACACCCCATACATAGCTGCCCATTTTGCACACATGTCTGCTGGACATGTAAACTGTCAATTACAATTGGCTGTACAACAAGTATTATTGTTGTCCTTACACCTCTCTCAGGGGTGGAAGGTTTTAAATGTCACACCAAATTACAAACATATGCACAGCTGTTGCTGATGAAGAAATGGGCAGCTATGGGCCTTGCCTACATCCCTCCTGCAAAACCTGAGCTTGTTTCCCTACTGTCCTACCCTCTTTGTGACCCCTTTTTCACCACTTTCCTGTCTCCCCATTTTCATTTCTTTCAAAGAAATTAGCGCAGATGTGCGCAAGAGTAAGCACTTTTAAGCAGTTGGAAGCGGGTGTGCGCTTGTGTGCGTGGAGCTAAACGCCAGTGCCCATGCGTGAGCTCTGCGCAAACCAGCACTAACCCGCTTACAACTGCTTAAAAGTGCCTTAGTCACTCTAAATGACAAGGCCTATAGTCTGCTCAAAAGCAAAATAAAATCCCACTGTCATTCCCGAACCTAGGACCTTGGAAACAGTAGTCTGCATGACTTACCACTAAGCCATGACTGCTATATAAGAGCATTGTGCTACAATAAATATATCATGCAATAGTATGAATGAATGTAAAGGGAATATAGGATGTGTAGTACACAAAGCATGTCATGTGTATTTACTGTCAAATGTAGTGGATTTCTATAATAGTAGTGTGTGAACAGAAACAACCATGCTAGTTGGTAGCTAGTAGCTAATAATGTCACTGTAGCACCTTGCAAGCCACACACATACTCACAGCAGAATAATCACTGCCCATACCCCACAACCTCTTACAACAAGACATCTGGACTAAGTAATAAAAAATGTGGAGCAAAGGCCCAAAAACAGGGGCACATTTCAAATATTGCTCCGACAAACTTAGACAGTTGAGAGAGTAACAGGTTTTGCATTATTTTGGATTTTTGGAAGGGTATGAAGTCTGAAACTGAAATGTTTGTCATTATAGTCTGACTTGAGCCCTGAGTGATTTGCCAGAAAAAGCTGTTTTATGAGATATGGACCAAAATATGAGGCAAAAATGTGGACATCCTGCAAATATCTGAACACTTGAGAGGTATGAAACTGCCATATTTGAATAGTTAAGAGCCTAGACATAGCAACAGTGACTGAGGTACAGGGATGCCCCACAGACTCCCTGTGAAATGTACAAACAGTAGGCAGAAAGGTGTTACAACACATGCAGTGGTAACTATGAAGTACTGAAAGTATGCACCACTTGCACGGCAGAAATAGTGTAGTAATACATATGCTCATGCTAACCCACAGTCACAACTGCAGAATACCAGACAATTTAATGGGTGTACCCCACTGATATGTACCATTCCATGAGGCAGATAAAAGATGCACCTGAGAGTCTCTGGGGCCTGCTCAGCAGCATACTCAAATACCCTAATAGATGTCAAGGCCCACACCATGGCCAGACCACACTGCATGCAGTAACACCCTATCAGATATAGCAAGCATTCCAAGGTGTGAATGTACATGGAAGATAGGAAAGCCACAGCAACACACTACAGTCAAGACACCTAGCAAGCATACAAGTAGTGAATGCAAAGGGCAAATAATGAAGCCATAGCAACAAAGTGCAAGAGCCACTCCTATATACCAGTTACATCACATGTCCCACAGGAAAGCACACACACCCACATTAACAGTAGTAGTAGTCTTAGGTGTCAGTGTACATACACACTTAGTACAGGAAACTGGAGAAATGAATGGAGAAATGTTAATCTACAACACAGCTGGAAATATGAGAGAGATACTAACCTTTACACTCACAGAACAGTGTCCACAGCATACCAGCATGGTCCCTGCCCTTAAAATCTGAAAGAGCTATGCCTATCTCACATACCTTTTTATAGCACTGTCCTGAAATCACAGTGAGAACTGCAATCAGTACACAACTGGCTGCATGCAATTAGGAAATGCTGGATAACAATTGGTGCAGAGGCCATCACATGGACATATGCAGATACCTACAAAAGCATGCTGTACTCCCAGTCCACACATGCAATACTTTCATTGCACCCTCTGGAGGTAGGGAGAGAGAGAGAGAGAGAGAAACACAAACAAAAACACTTATTAACAAAACCTACTAGAAAGCTGTCATCTGTCAACTGGAGCAGCAGCAGGACACCGATCCAAAAGGCAACGCAAGCAGCTGTGACAAACACAGGTAATGTAAAGTAATACTTTAAAAGTCTACATACTGTGAACCCTCCATATGTGTCATTGGTCTGTATCTATATGTATATGAAGATGTGCATAGGGCAGGGGACATACAGCAACTATCAGTGAAGGCTGTACATACATATGTATGTGAGGGCATCTATGTGCACATATCAATGTAGGTTGAATGTAGGTTGTAGTGCAATGTACAATGTAGGTTTCACAGTTATGTGTGGTTAGCAGTATGTTAGTGTGTGTATACAGTTTTGTAAACAAACATGTTGATATTCCTATCTATCATATGGATACGTATGTATGTCAATATATGTATGTATGTATATATATATATATATATATATATATATATATATATATATATATATATATATAATATGCATATATGTATACATAGATAGAAAGGGATGTAGGAATACATAGACAGATGTAGATAGATAGAATATGTACAAACATATATATGTAATACACACATACAGATATAGATATATGCAGATACATATACATAGACAGACAGATCTGACTATCTACAGATATGGCTGTATATGACTATCTGACACTCCCCCTGTCCCACCCCCTCTGTCACTCTCACTCCCTGTCTGTCACACCCCCCCTCTCTCCATATCTATAGCTATATATGTACATTGATATATATATATGTGTATATGTATACAAACATATATATATATATATATATATATATATATATATATATATATATACATATAGACACACACACACACACATATATATATATATATATATATATATATATATATATATATATATATATATATACATATATATATATATATATATATATATATATATATATATATATATATATATATATATAGGATATATAGGGAGAGAGAGAGAGAGATATTCTGAGTGGGGCACATGTGTACAGATGTATTGCAACAGGTGCCTGGTGACAAAGGCATGGAGTGAACACCAGTGTCGAAACTGGAGTACAATACCCCATTTCAAGTCACCTACACCAGTAACTACCAGATTTGTGATTGGCTGCCAACCACTGCATGTGTCAGGGGTGAACAGGGTCATAAACGTGTACAATAGGCCCCCCAATGATAGTCACAGTGGCACACTATTCCTGGAATACCTGTACATGGTATGTGTCAGCAGACATGGTGTGTCAGCTATGGACATGTAGGTCAGTGCACCCCTCCACACCACACAATGTCTGCCACGGTATGTACCTCACATGACAGCTACAGATATGGAGAAGGACACAGTGACATGTACGACACTGTGACAATGCACTCAAACACATTACCAATACACAGTGACTGACAACACCACAGAGTGCACACATACTACCCACATAGAGGTTACCACTCCTGGATTTACATACTTAAGTCACACCCATGACAGATGTCCAACAACCATAGTAAGACCTCACACCATCCACAACCTAAATGACTGCTGTGTGTCCTCCTTGACACCGCAGTAGAGAGCACATGGCGGAGGTACAGGTTCCTACCCACAGATAAGACATACCCTGCATTAACCCACACAGCGTTAAGAAGCAAGACTCCCCATGAGTACATGTCACACATACCCCTGCTGAATGTTAGTCAGATAGGTAATATGCCATATGAGTCACCCTGTGTAACTGTTTGACTGGAGCAGGTACCATCACATCACATGTGTCACAAGGGTCAGGGTAGCAGAACAGTATGCTGATGTAGTCCAAGGGGCAATAGCATATTGTATTGTATTGTATTGTATTGTGTTGTATTGTATTGGTATGTAGAGGTGCCTCCTTTGTGGAGTGGAACCACTGCTGCTGTACGCCAGTGTACAGGTACATATCCTGTAGTCAGGCTAGTGTTACATAGCACTTCTATATGCGGGTTTAGCTCCTCTTGGAGTTCATGTAGCATGCAACCGGGGATACCATCAGGTCCCATTGATGCTGTGTTTTTTGCTTTTCTGAGGGCTCTCACCTGGACATCTGTGATGACAGGGAGGTTACATTCAGCTGGGATAAGTATGTCTTCATTTGGGGGAGAGGTAGGGGGGAAAATTGCACTGAACCTGTCTGCCACAATGTTGCCAGTATCTGTGGGTTCAGTGAATTATTTGTTGTTGTGTACTAACTATGAGCATATTGGAGGGTTTCTGACCAGGTTTCTAACATAACTGAAGAAGGCCTTGTGGTTATCTGTAGTGTCCCTGGGGATTTCCCTCTCAAAGTTGCCCATGGATGTTTGTATGAGAGAACATAGCTCTTTACTAGTGCTGATCAGACATGCCTTCCCTTTATGGAATTATGCTCTGTCTTGCAGTAGCTTCCATCTTTTGTTATACAATCTGTTTATGGCTGGGGTCCACCAGACAGGATGCTTTCCCTTTGTAGAGAGTGTCTTGGTCTTATATGGGATTGCATGATCCATGCATTCTCGGAGATGTCAGTAGAAATCATTTGTGAAGGAGTCAGCATTGTGGGTTGTGGCTTCCACTGGCCCAGTGGGCTTAAAGGATACCATCTCAGTCTTAAGAAGTGTAAAGTTTGCATTTGGAATGTTATTCACTGTAGTCATTTGTGCTGGTGGTGGAGGTGGAATATGTATATCCAGAGCAATTAGTTTGTGGTCAGATCACAGTAGTTGATGATGCTCCCCATACAGTACCTTGATACAAACCCCCAGAGTGAGGAGGTGCTTTGGACCTGAATCAGTGTGCTGACTGCTGGGGTTTGGTAGTATGTTGTATGGAGTGTGCCAGGTACTGTTGCACGGTTGTTGGCTGAGCACTGATACCTGGCCATTTACATGTGTATCCACCAATAGACAGACAGATGCTATATATGGGAGATATGTTGTATCACAACAGTCGAGTAGCATGTGTAGTATGTGTGCCAAATTCTGCTGACATATTTTGCTGATATCATTTTATTTTATTTTTCAGGACCATGGTTCACCAGCGCAATCCGGCATACTCTGCAGCCGAGGATGAAGAAATACACCAGAGCCTGGTGCGGGATTTTGCAATACTCTTTTCCCGCACCAGCCAGAATCAGCTGGAGAGGGCTGCACTGTGGCAAGACCTGGTCCATCGGGTAAATGACATAGGCACGCATAATAGGACATATGAGCAGGTACGACATCACTGCAGTGATTTAATCAGAAATGTCCGTCAGCGTGCGTCGGATATCCACAGGCAACAGGTTGCCACAGGTGGTGGGGTGGCTAACATCCCCCACTCACTAGACTGGAGGGACTACTCCTAATTGTTGTGGCTCCAGCCCACCAACAACAACAACAGCAGCAGACCTGCATTATGATGGAGGCTGGAGCCCCACAGCACCATGACTACGAGCGTGCAGGTAATATGTCATATGTATAGTTGACTGTTTTGTACACTGCTGGTTAATGCATGTGTGAGGTGTGTCCTTGGTTTGTAGCTGTCATCATAGTATTTAATGTGCAAGTGTGATATTCTCAATATCAGCAGCCGACCTGTGAAATGCAACTGTTGTACTACTGACCTGTATCATACTCAGTAACAATGGCACAGTTGTGCCCACTGACATTAATTTCCTCACTTCTGCAGGTCCCACTGGTGTAACAGCAATGCAGCCTATCCATGCTGGTGAGTGTGTATTAACAATACCTTTAATAGTCCTGATAGAAATTGTAATATTAGGCTCAATCAGTAGTACTCTGTGTATGCATGCAGGTGTGTCTGTGTCTGTGTGTTGATATCTCGCATACTGAGTAGTGTGCAAGTGTGCAAGTGTGCATGTGTGCATCTGTGTGCATGTGTGCACCTGTGTGCATGTGTGCATGTGTGCACCTGTGTGTGTGCATGTGTGCATGTGTGCATGTGCGCATGTGTGCATGTGCGCATGTGTGCATGTGCACATGAGTGCATGTGTGCATGTGTGCATGTGTGCACCTGTGTGTATGTGTGCATGTGTGCATCACTGGTAACATTGTGTAGACATTGTAAACTGTGTTTCCTGTTTCCCTCCCACAGGTTCTGGTGCTGCTTTGGTGTCATGCAGCAGGGAACCTGAATCAGGTGCCACGGGTAGTGATAATGATGATATCTGTGTAATGGCACAGGAAGGTGTGCCAGGGTCCGTCATTGGTCAGCCAATTGACAGTACACAGCTGTCAACCCCATCAATGCGCACAGTCATCCTGCCAATTCATCCTTTGTCACCAATGTCCCTAGGTGATGGACAGGATACAGTGGGCATTGACCAGGGTAATGTGGTATCTGTGGCACATGCTTCCCACACAGCAGCCATGGGCATGGCCCTTGGCCCTGAGATGGTACCACACAGACAGATGTCCAGGGGTTCTCGTGGGAGCATCCGTGGGCGTACTGCCCCTGTCAGACGTGCCCACAGAGGTCTTACAACCTCAGCTATGTTATGGGCTGTCATGCAGGCACAGTCACGTATGGAACGATACACCAGACAGGGTCTGAGGGAGCTGACAGCGTGTCGCACAGCCATGAGTGCCAGTATGCGTGACATTGCGGCTGCCATCCGTAATTTCACCAATGTCATAGACAGACGTTGTGAGGACATATTAGATCAGTTCCACAAGTACATGTCCATGAGCCAGGGCAATGGTGGATGGTTGAGGCGTTGACGTGGGCGTATGCTAGTAGCAGCAGCAGCTGGCAGTCGTCGTGGATGACAACATGGCTGCGGCCATCCCCATAGTGCCAGCAGCAGCCCCAGCAATGCTGGGTCTGTGCTGTCATCAGACCACCCCAGGAGACCATGTGCACGTGGCTCTGGACAGGCCCAACAGGGATCTGTGTCCAGTCAATGAACACCTGCTTCTGATGACCGTACCCAGTCTGGATTAGTACAGGATACGGTCCGTAGCACCCCTGCAAGGCACAGGTACCGTGTCCGTGGCCAGAGACACTGATCTGTATGACCTGGCAGGTACAGTCTGTGGCTGTCCACAAACACCGGTATATGGCAGCCATGAGGTGGAACTGTGTGCATCCATACACACATGCGAATTGACAACACCTAGGGCTACCACATACACACACACACCGCATCAACATTGCCCCACCTTGTACTGCTGTCCCTCACCAACACACATACACATACATGTCAAGTGGTGGTATCAGTGGCAGACTCAGGCATACCAAGTTCACACCCTGTGCATATGATGAAACTGTGCCACCTCCTGCAATCTGTAACATCAGTGCAGGTACAGGTTAACATGTTGCTGATGCACAGGGTGACTACATAGATGTGTAGTATTAGTATCATGTTGTTAACAGTACAGTGTGCTGATATAATTGTGGGTATATCCCAGCATGCCTGATGCAGTAAGGGTATGATTGTCATTTACTGTTTTCTACACCCATGGTAAGTACCATAGTGTATCATTTGCTCATGTTTGCATACTGGTGGTAAGGATGTCAACAGGAGGTGACATACATAGGTAGCACAGGGGATAAGGTAATGAAAGTATTGATACGCAATGATGGACATGTAAACTGAAAGTGGCATGTTGCCCACACTGGACTCTGCAATGCGGATGTTTGAGGATGTTGATATGTGTGCAGTACTACACGACTGGTACAGGACACACAGGAGCACCCTAGCACTGCAAGCTCACACCTCATACCATGCTAGACAGCCCCAACACACAAAACTAACCTTCACAGGAGGGAGAGTCCCCATAAATGTCAGGGATACTGTGGTGTCAGGACAGGTAGCATACATCCTACTAATTATGGGACCACTGAGTGAAGGCTCAGTGTCTGTTATTTGATGTGTATTAGTGCAGGTATGAGCACCTGGGTTTCCGTCCAGTTATTGTACATCCTGACGGTACATGGTCTGTACACTTGTGTGCGCTGAGACTGGACACTGGCCATCTGACCTGTTTATTTCCATGTACATGTGTATAGTGCCTGCATATTTGCACTGTTACCTACTGGAAGTGGTGCAGCTTGTTTGATGTACAATGGACTACATGCAGCCCTGCTTACTGTAGCTTTGTTTGCATGCATGTTTGCTTGCAGTTACCCTGGAACACTGATTCCACCTGCAATGCAGATTTACGGAGCTTCTGTGGATTCCTAGTGACATCTGCATAGCTTACTATACGTATGTCCATGTCTCACTTGACAGAATGTCACTGTTTGTCCTGTTCACATGTACGTTGCCTGTGACACATTGCATATGACTTACCTGGCATTTGACCACGTGAGCAGTCATATATGCCAGCACTAACTAATCGCAGGCACTACACCCTCACATACTCACCTTCTGTACCTTGTTCCCCATTGGCCCTATGTGCTGTTAATCACCATGGCAATCACAATACTATGGTAGTATGTGCAAAGGTCACTTGTCAGTCACCTCTATGGTACAGTTGTGGAATATGTGAGTCATGTGGCAATGTCACAGCTGCCACATGTACACAGTCAACCCTCTCCCCTACCCATGAACGTACAACACATGTGTGAGATAAAACCACATAGCCAAACTGGGGACTAAGCACTCTGAACCCAGTACTGGCATAACCTGTCAGGTGGCATGAAATACTACAGTGACTACAATACCAGTCTGATGTAGACCTACACTGACAGCAATCCAAACACATGAACACACTGGGGCATTCTTGGAGCCTCAGAATAGCATCCTGCCTGAGCAGAAGACACCTCTGCAGCTGGCACATAGGCATACGTTAAGTCGGAACACAGCACGTGCAATGCATAGCACACAAATCCTGTGTGCCAAACAGTCACAGCCTGTACGGCTAGACAACACACCTGCTACAGTTGTGTTAGGTACCTTTATTGTCCAGTACAGTGAGGTCCCGCTCACTAGGCTGGACAAGGTGAAGGTCACAGTGATATGCCCATGGGGCACTATGGTCCACCACATAACACAAGCATACAGGTCAGTCAGAGGCATGGACACATATGACTCAGTCATTGTCCATGCCACTATGGCTGACCTGTGATGTACCTCCCTGGACTACATGATAGAGAACATAGAAGGGCTCTTTGAGCATGTGGCACAGGCTGGTATGACTCTGACCTTGGTTGGCATCATACCCTCACCAAGAATGCTGAAGTATTACTGAATGCTGATGAATTACTGTAGCTACAACACCATAGCTGAAAGATTCCTAGCATGTAGTCACTGCATTGCTATGGAACAACTTGTTACCACTCCCACAACAGGTGAAAACATGCAGCACCTGTTCATCAACAACATGTAGACTATATGCCCCAGACCAGATGTGTATCCCTCACTGCTAGGATGATACCATATACAACTCACACTGTATATACACATACCACATGCAGCACCCGCACAGAAAACCACAGTCATAATGTTATCCAGTGCAAATACCATGTATTCACATGTGGCAGGCGTCAGACATGGGAACTATTCAAGGTCACAGGTATATATGTGTATTTGGCACACACATACATCATATGTGTGCATTGCCATTACTGGTTTAATCGATGTCATGCATTATTGTGAACAACAACCCACACATATGGGCATTCTGTGTGACAAAAACACATGTGGCATTTGTGGAATTCAAAGCCATAACTAACTGTGCTATGACAGTAGTGAGAGACGTAGTAGCAGAGCGTGCTATTTGCATTACTGGGAGATTTGCCCTCTTCTGCTGTACTTGTAGGGTGCTGACATCATCTCTGTTTAGAGATTGGAATATGCAGCAGCTGGTATGTTGTACTGGTTGTCAAAAGGATCAGTTCTCTCACACATGCAATGGCACACACCCTACTTCCAGCGACAAAAACACATGTGGCATTTGTGGAATTCAAAGCCATAACTAACTGTGCTATGACAGTAGTGAGAGATGCAGTAGCAGAGCATGCTATTTGCATTACTGGGAGATTTGCCCTCTTCTGCTGTACTTGCAGGGTGCTGACATCATCTCTGTTTAGAGATTGGAATATGCAGCAGCTGGTGTGTTGTACTGGTTGCCAAAACGGTCAGTTCTCTCACACATGCAATTGCACACAACCCACTGCCACCCCACACACACACACTTGCCGGATTCAAACCCGTACTTAACTATGCTACGACACTAGTACAAGATGCAGTAGCCGAGCGCGCTATTTGCATTACTGGGAGGTGTCTCTTCTCCGGCTGTACTTATAGAGTGTTGACACCATCAGTGTTTAGAAAGAGGAATGTGCATCATGTAGTGTGTTCTAGTTACCAACAGGGACATTTCTTTCATACAGAATTGCTCACACACTAACCCCCCTCCAACACACTGAGTATTTGCAGGATTTAAACCCCTACCTAACTATGTTATGACACTCGAGATGGACGCATTAGCAAAGCGCGCTATTCGCATAACTAGGAGGTTTCTCTTCTCCTGCTGTACTTATAGGGTGCTGACATCATCAGTGTTTAGAAAGGGGAATGTGCATCCTGTAGTGTGTTCTCCTAGTTGCCAAAAGGGACATTTCTCTCACACAGAATTGCACGCACACCAACCCCGCTCACCCACACACTGAGCATTTGCATTATTCAAACCCCTACCTAACTATATTTTGACACTTGAGGGAGACGCATTAGCAGAGTGCACTATCCGAATTACTGGGCATCTGTTCTGCACCTGCAGTATTTATAGGGTGCTGACATCATTATTTATACAGAGGTATGTACATCTATTACTACTTGTCAGGTGGGGGATAGCATATATATGCATTTGCAGCCACCTACTTCAGGGTCAGATATGCACATCAGCACTGGCAGGTTATGTTTTATACCATGCTTCATGACCACAGGACCTGTAACACACAACACAACCAGTTCAGACCACCCCTCCCACATCCAGGACACACACTTTGCTTCCTTGGGAACAGTGCCAAGATATGAAGGTGTTCACATACACCATTCCAGTTGTTAACTTCATGTACAGGTATATTGTGTGTGGGAACTACTCAGGCCTCTACAACATTACCCTACAGCCACTACAATTTGAGAGTCCATGTGCTATGGCAGGACCACTCACCACAACCACAAGGGGGAATACATATTGCACCTGACCATCTGCAACATGGGTACTCACTATTCCACACCAGAGGTAGACCACCATTGTTGATATCTGACCATACCCACCTTTCCCTGGACATCCATATCCCATCCCCACCCCCAGGAAAGGTTGTCACTGCAAACAAAGTGTATTTATCAAAAGCAGACTTTGCACTTGTGAAGACTGGGGTGGAAGACTTCAAAGGACCCATGCTGGGGGAGTATACAGGCCACTCTGCATAATCCTTGACAATTGCATTCTATGAGCATGTGGAAGGTTTGCATTGATCATGCTATCCCAAATATACCCATGACTCCTCCACAACAGGACACCTGTCAGGTGTACACCAGCCATATATGAGCTGTCCAACAGACGGAGTGAGCTAATACATTGCAGAGCAGTAGCCTACAGAGGGAGGACATCTCTGAACAGTACTGGCACGACACTTCAATCCCTCATAATCATCACGACAAAGTATTGGTAGTGAAATTGTCCAGACACTGCAGATAAGGCTCCCCTCAGTCTGTTATTGACACCCACTTACTGTTAGAGGTCCTCACCAACCCTCTTCCAGCAAACACCAGCCACATGGATGTGGCATAGCAAATTCAACCCCTGGGATCTCCACTGTGTCCCTGCTTGACGGAGGCACAGCACACTAGCCTCAAATGGTGCCTTATGTGACCTACTTTACAGTGGCACAGTAGCCTACTGTACTGGAGAGGCAGACGCCAAGCACACTCTGGCTAAGCTTTCATTCCCTAGGGCAAATAGCCTAGTATTGACCTCTACACCCATATGTTTAATTGTCAGATGCACAATATTTGTTGCTGATAGACTGTTTGCAGGTCTTTATTGCCATATCATTCCCTGTTTCTATGAACAACTTGTGTATCTGTGGAAGATGTTTGAATATGAGAGGGATCCACTATATCACTTATGTCTCTGTAGTCATTTAACTGTGTGCACTGGGCAGATTCCTGTAATGTGGTTGCTTCCTGGAATAACACGTACAAATACGAGATATGTGTGGCCAACTGCTAAACTGAGATATGGCCTAAGTGTGTGAGCATGCCCAGTTCAGGCTTTCCATGGCATGTTGTCTGACATATGTCTCATTTATCAAAGTGTGCGAGCATGCCCAGTGTGATCTTTCCATATGTTGAAATCTGAAGTCCACCACATTTGTGGATGAGTGTGAACTTCAACAATATCTCACGTTTATGGTTGTGTGTTGGGTGTTATGTTGTGTACTTACTGGCCAACTGCTTTGTGTCTGAACACAACAGGGATTATACTGTGCCTGCAGGGTTTGCATGGGATACTTTGCATACAGTTGTCAACATCCTTTCATACTGACCAAACACTGTAGTACCGTATAGTGTACTGGTTCAGTACTTTCACTGTGGTGGATAGTATCCTGGGCTTTAGTCCTATCTCTGCTTTATATTTTCATAGTGAGCACAACAGACTGGTTAGGGGCCAGTTGTGCACATATGACCATGTTGCATTATGTTCAGATATGGACTACTTAAACCAGGCTTGTCCAACATTGGTGGTGCATTCCACAACATAGGTGGACATTGGCAAACACTAGCGATGTGCCAGAGGCCATTTCTAATGCTAGTCAGAGAGTGCATTTGTCCTTCGACACACATTGTAACTGGAGTTTGCCATGACATATGTCATGGTTAGTATACTGTGCCTCCGTCTACCCGTGACATAACAGTGATACCCAGGGTAAACCTACCATCTCCCATCCACTCATCAAGATTCCTCTTGAGGAGAGTCAATGAGTGACTCTCTGGCTAACCTGTACTGGGAGTTTACTCAAGAGTGGGGGTGGCTTCTGTGTTATGGATCAATCAGTACAGCATGTCCTATGTATGTCAGTGCTGAGGTTCAGGTCTCTCATGTGCATAGCTCACTGCCATTCAGATTGTACAAGGTGCAGCATGTTCATTGATTCCAGCTTGGACATGGCTTTATACATCAGGCACAGCTTGCCTCTGGGTGGGCAGTATGGCACTGTGTGGAGCTGCAGTTTGTTTAATCAGGCAACACATGACATCTGTTTGAGCTCTTTGATACTCCTGGTGAGGTACTTTCGGGGTCTTTCCAGTTGATGGAGGTGTCTGCTGAGGTACATCCCACAGGGGCCATTGTACTCAATTGTGAGGCTGATGAAGGATGACTGCAGAGCCACAATGACCTCCCCTGATCTAGATCTGACTACCTTCATGATTAGGTGGGTATATGGTATGTTTCTGTAACCACTACAGCCACATGCTTGTCCACTGCAAGATATCTATCAACTTGTGTCCCCAGGTCTCTTATTACATCTTAAGTACTTAATGGGTTAACACCTATGTGGTAATTGGTGGGCAATTACTGTATATCCACAGGGGTTGACTCTACACTTTTTTGCAATTAGCTTGCTGACATGGCTATGGCACCAGTTGTCTGATTCTATGTGGCCCTTTTGTGGGATGCTTGTGTCAGCTGGAGGGTCAGATATGGTGGCCAGTTTGTAGTCCTCTGCAAACTTGTTCAGACACGGTCCTTCCATGTTGGCCTCTACCTATGGGACATATATACCAAACAAGGGAGGGCAGCCTTGTGGGATGCCAATTGTATCTGGTTTGTAGTCTGACATTGCTGCAGCATTTCTGACCATGTCAGTTCTGTCCTTGGTCTGGTTTTCAATCCCTCTACTGACATAGGGGTTTATATTTAAGCTGGTGAGCTTATCTATAATGAACACGTGGGGTATTGTATGGAAGCCTTTTGCAAGGTCCAGCTAGGCTGTGTGGACCACATTCCCCTCATCAATAACCTCAATGACTGTTTCAAATGAGTCAAACATGTTTAAGGGGCAGGATCTGCACTTAAGAAAGCCACAATGGGTAGGGTCCAGTGTCAGTAGGTCCCCAATATCTTTATGTCTGAGGTACATGCTGATCCTTTCCATAGCTTTGCAGACCAAGCTTGTCAGGATTCTGGGGTGGTAGTTTGCAGTATCCATTCAGGCAACACCTTTGTGGAGAAGGACCACTGTTGTTGTACACTGCTCTTTGGGTACATATCCTGTGGTAAGGCTGACATTGAGCAGTAGTGTTATTTGGCATTCCATTCTTCTTGGAGTCCATGTTGGACTCATCCCAGGACACCATCTCGTACCATTGATGCTGTGTGTTTTGCTTTGTAGATGCTGGCTGTTACCTCAGCATCTGCAATGTCAGGGGGCCAGCACTCTGCTGGGATAGATGTTTGGCATTTTTTTTTTGGGGGGGGGGTTTGCACTGCACCTGTCAGGTTGGATGTTGGCAATGTGTGTGTGTTTGGTATATTGTTTGTAATGTTTGAGTGATTCAGAGCATATCTGTGAATTTCCAACAAGGTTCCTACCATCAGTTAGGAAAGCCTTGTGATTATCCTTAGTGTCCTGTACAATTTGTATCTTCATAGGTTCATACTAGGCTATCCGCCCTAGGGCATTTATAAGCCTAGCAAGAGTGTGTGTGGCTTCTGCCACCCCTTGCTATGTGAATATTATGGCCATTTAGGATTTATTTACTGTGCCTCTGTCTGGACATGACACAGTGAAGACCCCCAGTGTACATCTACGATCACCCATCCACTTGGCAAGATTCCTGTTGAAGTGAGTCAGTGAGGGGCTCTGCCTAACATGGAGTGGGATTCCGTTCCAGGGTGTAGGGAGCCTCTGGGTTATGTATCTGTCCCTCCAGCACATCCTATTTCATTATGTGTTGAGGTTGACATCTCTTGCTCTCACAGCTCTGATGGGTTTGGGTTTTCTGGGGTGAAGCATGTCCATTAATCCTGTGTTGGACATGGACTTGTACAACAGGCATACAATGCCTCTGCGTAGGCAGTATGTGACTGTATACAGCTGGGGTGTCTACAGCCAGGCAGCATATGACATATATTTGAGACCCTTTATCCTCTTGGTGAGGTACCTTTGAGGTCTTTCTAACTGCTGCAGGTGTCGGGTAAGGTACATCCCAAATGAGGCATTATACTAAATTATGGGCCTGATAAGAGAATAGTATAAGGGCACAATGACCTCTGTTGACGTAGATGTGAATCCTTTCATGATAAGGTGGCCAATATAGAAGGTCTTCCTAGCCACGTTGGCAATGTGATTGTCACATGACAAGTTATTGTCCACTTGTGTCCTTAGGTCCCTGATTACTCCTTCCATACGTAATGGATTACCACCTATGTGGTAATTTGTGAGTACCTTGTTTGGTATTTGGTGAGACATTCATACTGTCCAGTGTCTTCAGGAAGGCTGAGTGGGGTTCCTGTGTGTGATAGTGTGGTCTGTAGCATGCTACAGACTGTACAGCAGTTTTGCCTACGGTTAGTTGCACATTGGTGGTCTCCGATGCTTCGTGCATTGTCAGTTACCTGGACGTGTGGGTATCTTTGCTGAATATGAATACCCCCCCCCCTCCTTTTATGGTTTGGTCCAGGTTTTGGGGCCATAACGCATGATATGAGGTATAACCTGGTAGTGCTGGTGTGCTCTCAGGATCCTTGCTGCAGGTTTCTGTCACTGCATGGACATTGATGTTCCCCATACTGGGGAGGGCCTCGGGAGCATGCATGTTGAAGTTTAGATGTCTGGCATTGGGCAGCATTACCCTTATGTTTCTTTCCACTTATGTTTTCTAGGGAGGTGGGTTAGTCTTTTCAGCCTTGCCTACAAAAGGCTCTATGGAGGTGGCAAGAGCCTTAGCCAATATCCAGACGCCCAGGGGTAACAGGTGCAAGCCATCCCTGGCAAAGCAGTGTGGCTTGTCAAGCATGACATCCCAAGCAGACAGACATTGGATCCCCTTGGAATGACACCAGTAATTGTGCCACTTGTTAAAGCTGATCATTCTGTGTTTGTACTGTGGCATCATTCTTGGTGAGGGTAGGATGCTGCACAAGGTCAGTGTCATACCGGCCTGGACTACATAATCGGAGAACTCATCTATGTCTCTTTTCATGTAGTCCGGGGAGGTACGTCTCAGATCATTCACACCAGCATGGACAATGACTGCATCATATTTGTAGTTGCTTTGGGGTGACCTGTGTACTTGTGTTATGTGGCGTATTGTAGCAGCCTACAGGCAGCATACTGTACCCTTTCCCTTGTTCAGTCTGTTGAGCGGGATAGCAGTGTGTCTGACTATGGAGTCACCTATTACAACTGTATCAGGCATGTTGTTTCTCCTTCTGGCCTGTGACTGTTTGGCACACCAGCTTTCTGTACTATGTGTTGCATGTGCTATGTTTGGGGGTAGTGGTTGCTTGGGTGTCTGCTTTGGAGGCCTCTGTTGATGTGGTGTGTTTGTAATTAGAGCCTCCGGGAATGTTTTTCTCTGTTTATGTCTTCGGTTTGCAGTTGTGATAGGTCTATGTGAGACTGGGTTTGTGGTGTGTGTGGTTACCTTCTCCTCCTGACTAGTTTTGACAGTACTGAGTTGAGAGAGCTCAGCCTCCGGTTTGGATAAATGGTTGCATCTCTCACATATATTTGTATTTCTTGGGGGGAGGAGAGGGTTGTCTGTGTACATGGGGCAGGTGTAACATTGCCTCAAGATTCCCAGATTCAACTTGTTGTAGCTGGCCTTACTGGATTGTATGAGTGGACATATTTTATTGCCATAATACTGATCAGAGATTACTTCCCTTTTTAGGTTTGCTCTATCATGTAGTAGCTTCCTCATTCTCTTGCATGGTTTGGTAATGGCTGGGGTCCACCATGCCAGATGCCTGCGTGTATGGCATTGTGCCTTGGTTTTATTTGGGAATGCATAATCCATGCATTCCTGGCAGTGTTCATGGAATTCCTGTATAACGGGTTCTGAGGTGTGGCCCATATTTTGCACATGCACAGGGCCTTTAATGGATTCCACATCAGTTTGGAGGAGTGCAACATTTGCTTTACACATGTTATTCACTGTGGTTTTCTGGCCAAGGACTGTGGTCAGGATGTGTATATCCTGTGTGATTACTCTATGTTCTGATCTTACCAGTGAGGGATACACTTCTCATCTTGCCATCCAGTACCCATGTTGCTGATTATCACATCCAGTATGCTTACCCCTCTTGTGGGAGTGGTATGTTGTTCCTGAGCATTTTGGTTTATGGATTCTTGGAACCTTTGTCCTAGGGTGTTGGAGCTAGAATAATGCTCCCAGTCTATGTTTGGGTATTTTCAGTCACCCAATATAATGTGGTTTGGAGAGCTTGATATATTCATGTATTCCAACATAGGCCAGGTGCAGTTCCTGGTATTAGGATGGTAGTCTGTAGCAGGCTATAAACTGGGAGGCAGTTTTAGCCACTGTTACTTGACCATGACTAGTCCATGCTGCTTCTTGTTGTGGTACCAACATGGGGGTGTGGTTATCCTTGACAATTATTGCTAGTCACCCTCCTTTTGTAGCTTGTTCCATGTTTTGGGGCTGTACAGCACAGTATGAGGTGTAACCTGGTAGTGTTAGGGTGCTGTTGTGAGCCTTGACCAAGTTTTCTGTTACAGAACAGATATCAACATTCTCCATGCTGGGGGAGTTTAGACTGCATGCATCTTGCTTTTTAGACTTCTGGCATTGGGTAGCATTACATCTAGGTTCTTATCCCTTGTGATACCTATGGAGGTGGGTTTGTGTTTTGAGCCTTACCTATTCAAGGCACGCTGGGGGTAACAACAGCCTTTGCCAGTATCCATAAGGCCAGGACTGATAGGTGCACGCCACCCCTAGCAGGTGGAGCATCATGTCGTGATAGGCATGTCATCCCAGGCTGGCACACATTGGATCCCCTTTGACTAACAGCAATACTTCAGCCAATTATTGCAATTGATCATCTCATCTTCATATTGTGGCATCATGCTTGGTGAGGGTAGGATGTTAGTCAGGGTCATCAAGTTTGCATATACTACATGGTGTTACATTGCTTAACACATGGCAATCATGCCTCAGGTGGTGCTGCAGGGCTGACTATGTTGGATGCACATACTACACTCCCTGCACATGTTTGAAAGCAGGTTGTGTCAACTTAGGCGTCCCTTTTACTATATGTGTGAGTTGGAGAGAGGTATCATTTCAAGGGTCCCCACTAAGCCAGTGTATGTGCTATGCATTGCCGCTTTGCCAAGGCCAAGGCATACTGGGCATGCCTCCTTCTGCCTACTGGGGCAGGCTCAGGTTGTTCCTCCTCTGAGTCACGCTTTGCCTGTGATTGACTTGGCAATGGTGGGGGCTGTTTGGTCCAGCACTATGGTGATCCTGCTGCAGCTGTTTTCACAGAATCATATTATGTAGCATAGCACATACCATGACAATTTGAGTACATGTAGTTGGTGGGTACTGCAAGGCTCCACCAGATGTATCCAGGCACTGGAACTGTGACTTAAGCAGCCCAAACACACACTCAATTACATTTCGTGTTTGTGCGTGTGCCTCATTATGGCGTTCCTGTTCAAGTGTGTGTGCATTTCTGATGGGTGTCATCAGCCACAGCTCCAGTGCATATCCAGCATCCCCTACTAAGTGACCATGTGGGATGTCCCCACTGGCAAATGTCTGGTACAGCTGCGTCAGATGCCAGATATGGGAATCATGGTAGCTTCCAGGGCAGCCAGCACACACATTCATTATTATGCCCTGGGCGTCACACATGACCTGGCAGTTGATGGAGGGGAAGCCCTTGCGGTTAATGCAGGCCCTACCCCGCTCACCGGCTGGTGCTTTGATGCGTATGTGTGTGTGCAGTCTATTGCACCCACTACCTCAGGGTATTCTGCTATTTGCTGGAAGAGACGCATATTGCTGGCCAATACCTCACGGGCATTGGGGAAATATACATGATCACCGACATGTGCTGACATGGCATCCAGGAACTGATGCAGTACCCAGGAGGCTGATGCCTGTGATATCCCCATCATATCACCAGTTGGTCTCTGGAAGGTACCTGTTGCTAATATTCTTAGTCCAACATATACCTTGGTTTCCACTGGGATGGGTTCCTCTCTGTTGGTTCTGTGTGTGAGGCGTGGTCTGCACAGCTCAACAATTTGCTGCAGGAGGTCTCTGTCCACTTTATAGTGCTCCACTATCTCCAGCTCATGTAACCCCTGGTAGGTGACCCTAGGCCTGTACACTCTTCTCCGTCTCCTCACTGTGGGTTGTCTGGCAGCATTTGCATTGTCACCACCATCAGCAAGTCGCCTATGTCTCCTTATGACAGCTATGGCAGCTCCTAGCATTTCTGTTCTGAGTGAAGCTTTTTCAGTTTTCACTTCTAATAGCTTACTCCTGTCTTGCAGTGTCTCTTGAGAGAAATATCCTGCACTGCTGTTTGCAGAGTTTTAAGTGCTGGGCTGGGCTAGTATTCTGCCTGTGTAATTGCCTGCTTCTAATTGTTTTCACCTGCTAGCTCCAGCAGTATTCCCTGCTAGCGTCCTACTATTTCTGTTGCTTCCTTTTTCCTTTCTGTTTCCTCAGGGGGGAGCAACGCACATACCAGCGGAAACACGCTTACAGTGGCTTACATTTGCGCACACATGCTTACACAGTTTAGAATCTACTCATTCGGGTTAAAACACGCGCACACTAGCGGAAACAGTCTTACAAGTCTGCCAGCAGGCTCCCACATGCTCAGTCTGCCTTACACACATGCACACTGCCCTACTCGCGCCTCCTGGCACACACACGTGCGCATGCACGCCCAGCAAGAAACTTTGATATTGGCTACAGTGTACACCTTCCATTTCTTGACTTTCCCATGCTTATCTTGTGGCACTCCTCTTTCCATTATATGTGCCTGACATCTGTCACATAACACTGTCCTCCAATGAACTGCATTTCCTTCTGCCATTCCCCCCTGTGATGTCACCTATCTCCTACTCTGTTCCTCCCCTTTATGTAACTCTTACACTACTCGGAATGTGCTCATTTGCTATGTGACAGTGGGATTCAGTATCCTAACACTCATTTACATAAGATTGCCTACTAATGCTTAGTTACATGTCTTAGACTCAGCTTCCCCCCTTAGCAACCACTAAACGGTGGCCATGTTGTTTTTGGTCTGCTGGTCCCTGCATTGTAAATCCATGTATTGCATAAAACCCACATCTGTGGGTTTATAACCTTCATTTTTATGTTTTATATAGCGCAGCCCGTTTTATCATATTTGCATCGGGGTACCTTGCCAATGGCCACATATTTGGTCATTGGCATGCTGCCTGACACATATGCACCCTTTATTTGGAGCTGACACGGCTCCATTGTGTTATTTGCAGAAACGTACTCAGTTGTCAACTGAGTACATTTCTGCAGCTAACACGACTCTTACACGGGCTGGTTTCAGCTTCATGAATCGCTAATCTACCTCATTTGTATGCTTTTAGGCTGCAAGTGAGGTGATTAGCATATCCACGCCCAGTCCATGTATGAGATGTTTTAGCTGGTCTCTTACATGGAATTTCGGGCTGTTCCTGGATCATGAGGGTTGCATGGAGTCTTACCCTACTCTTAGACTCCGTGCAAGCCTTCGTGAATCCTGCCCAGCATTTCACTATTACCCACTAGAGAAACCTAAAACAGTCAAGATATCAAAATATAAAAAACAGGAATTCTTTAGTTGTATCATATTACATTGACACACAAACGAAGGGTGGATGCAAAACATGGAGAGTAACAAAAGCAACATAGTCTTGTTTGTGCCAAAACAGAAATGAAAGTTTTCTCCTGCACCCACAAAAGAATAGGAAAATTAGACCCATTACTGAAATGATAAAAGTGCTATCAAATGAACTGTCCTTGAAATATGTCTACAGATTTATCACAGTGCATTCCATGTTATGCTATTGCCAAACAAGTATACCTGTGAACTGCCTTGAGAAACATGTCCTTGTCATCAGTACACTTTTATGTAATGCCTACAGATAAAAGTACTATTTGCTAATGAATATATATATATATATATATATATATATATATATATATATATATATATGAATCCCATTTGAACAGGTGAATTTACATTTTATCGAAACGTAAATTCATGACCTCACTTTTGTAAAAGTGCATTTTTTCGAAAATGTACTTTTGTGTAAAAACAAAATAAAAATAAAAGCAAAAAATAGTAAAGAAATAAAAACATACAGTTTGCATGTAACATTAGTTGTACATCAATGTTTAGTGTCGATGTACAACTAAGCAAACTATTGCTGAGATTATGGTACAGTGTGGATAAGGGAATATTCCCTTTTCCCTAATGTAGTGCATTCTCAGAGTGAGAATATTAAAGTAGAGGGGTGCAGGGGGGCTTGCCCCCCTGCATAATCATGTTTAGTGTTTTTTTTTTTTTTGGTTTAGGTTTTATGTTTGTTTTTAAACAAAAGTGCATTTTCAAAAAAAATGGACTTTCCCGAAAGTGACATGGTGAATTTATGTTTCGATGAAACGTAAATTCTCTTGATCAAAGTAGATATATATATATATATATATATATATATATATATATATATATTTATTAACACATTTTCTTAATGACATTTCAGCATGTGTAGTATATAGCTGAAAAAATGCAAGCATACCTTCTCAAGGTCCATAGTTTTCTATGCAGATATATCCCAAAGTAATAGCCTTGTCTGTGTTCTCCGCATAGACAAGTCTTCTCACCTTCAGGGTCCCTATCTATACAGTTGATTTTTATTTTATAGATTCAGGGCTGTGAGCATGGAGAAGATGCAAATCAAGTGTGAACTCATTACAACTGCTGAATCCCAAATACTTGGCTCTGTGTAGTAGATGTAAACATAGTGCAGGCGCTCTCTCAGTGTTTGTTGCTAATGGATTTCTACTGTGAATGATTACTGGTAGGGAGAAGGAAAACACAGCAGCATTGCAGACTGCCCTATCTCCAGTGGGTGTCAATTTAGACTTACAAAGTGTAGAAGTAATTTTATCAAAGTTGGAAAGGTAAGTAAGCAGCACACAACTCACAGGTTCTGTTCATTACCATCCAACCTCACCTTCATTTGCTGAAAACTTATATTATTGCCATTTAAGATACATGCACATTTTAAGGACAATGATATAGAATGCCTTACAGACTGCATGTCTCAGATTACTTGGCAGATAAGACAAGAATGAGCAACAAACACAGAGAGTTTATACAGAGCTGCATTTTTTCAAGCAATAGTCATAAATGGTGTGATCACTCAGTGGACTAAATCCAAAATTAATACATGTATAAATAACTAGCATAGGGTGTGTTAGTACTGTGGATGATGTTGCAGAATGATTTCAGTTCCCTTTTGCAAAGATGTTTTTGTGACAAAGAGGGATAAAGCATCCCTTAATATGTTCTGAAGGTTGATTGGAGTGAGCGTTCATTTCCAGACCTATATAAATAAATTTCATATATACTAACACACATTTTGTAGCGTTTATTTCAAGGATGGCTTTTCTTCATTTCAACTACTTTTCCCTTTTATTTATTTATTTTTTGGACCAGTGTTTGCACAGTGAACAGTTTAGTGCAAAGAATGGAGATTTCATGTTTGACTGTGCTTCTCTTCTTTGTACGACGCTTAGCAGTGCACAAAATTGGACTAGTGGCCCTTCCAGAAAGCAGACAGAAAACCTGAAGACAGG
>NC_056743.1:1844495238-1844518614 GCF_019279795.1 Protopterus annectens | reverse complement strand
AGGGTGCCATGCCATTAACTACCCTCGTCAGCAGATGTTGGTAGTACCGGCTGTTGAGCACATGTACCATGTATGCTGCAATGGGTGTGTGTCCAGGGTGTGGCTAGCAGGGCCGCAAAGCATATATGTCCATCAACCAGAGGGGGGATGTCTGTAGCTATAGCACACAGACACATGGAGGTATGGTGCATGCCAAGGGTAGTGTAGGTATGGTATGTCTTGTTTAATGTGTCACCCAGCTATGTGTAGTGCATGGCCAAGCATGTGTGGGTAAATGGGAGTCCATACTAGGGAAGTGCGTGTTGCTATCAGCACATGGCAGTAGCAACTGTCCGAGGTGCAATGTACAGTATGATAACACTGCCAGCATGTAACCTGTGGTGTACAGTGTATTCACCGTCACGTGTCACAATGTGTCTAGCGGTCACAAACATGGGTATCCAAATATGGAGTACCTATGATGCATTTGTCTTAGAAAAACATACAGTATGTGTGTACATCACTGTGTGATGTGGGATCCACTCACCTGTGTGTGTTGCAGTCCAGGTATGTGCCTGGGAGGTATGATCTGTGTACAATCTGGACCGGCAGGTGTGCTCTGTAGAGCATGGAGGCAAGTCCCAGGCACTGCAGATTAATGTCAGGCATGCCTTACTGTGTGTGCAGTGCATGTGTACAGCACAGTGGGGGGTGCAAGCATTGTCACACATCACTGCATGCCGTGCCTGCCTGTGACAGCCCTGCTGGCGACAGACATGTGACACTGCTGCAGAGGCAGCTTAGCATGTGAAGATGGACATGTGGGCCCCACACCCTAGGCAGATGTCTGCAGGTCATGTGTGCCACAGTACTGTGGTCGACCATGACTGTCATACTGGATCAATACCACATGCCTGCATAAGTACAAAATGATCATAGTCAACAGTCGCAGTGACAGAGTAGGCAAATGTACAGTATCTCTGTGTGCAGACCACTGCCTACTGTACACACGGCTAGACACACACCCAGAGGGTGAATACACCATTGAGCCATCAGATGTCCCATTCAACGTAGCCTGTACAATGTCATCACAGGGTGGTCACAATAGCATGTGGTAAGACAGACATGTTGTGCCAGGTGATGTGTCATGTGTGCATATGTTGACTTGCACAGCCGTTCATATGTCTGCAACATACCGGTGCATGATGCATACTGTTACATGATGTGTGGAACTGCACTGTGACACACAACAGGGACATCTGACACAGGTGTGTTGTGAATGGTGTAACCCATGTTCACACAGGATACACACTGCCGCTGTTGGCAGCCATGCTGGTGGCTACCAGTGGTGCATGCAGTGGTCATACAGACATACTGCATACAGTGTTCATGCAGGGATGTCCATCCTTGTGGATGATGTGTTGCTATGTGAAGGTAGGTGTGTGTTGTGAATGTTACACATCCAGATGACACCATCTGGTGCAGTCATGGACGCCGACAGCATCACACACATCCACAGCAGTCAGAACCCTGTCCTGAGAATGTGTGTCAGTCACCCTCGCACTGTGTGACATATGTGCACATGGCAGAACACCTCCCACTGTCATCTAGGATGGCTATGTGATGGCTGGAATGTGCCGTGATAATGTACAATGCTGGTAGTCCAATGAAGTACGTGGAATCAGACACAGTACGCCATGGCTGCCATGTAAACCATGCACAACAATGACTGTCTGACAGACACAAACAATGCGTTGACATGTTGAACATGTGCACAGGAGAACTCCCAATGAGGTATGTTGCACATATCGATGTACAACTGTCATCTATGGCCATAGCATGGGTGCAGACGCACATACCCACAGGCAGTACCACGTGATGCAGGTAGGGGCATTGCAGGTGCACATGTGACAGTTGCTGTACCGCCACATGTCCTGCATAGCCGTCATGTAGGGTAGTAGTGGCATGTGACTGATGGACATGCCTGTACATTTGATCATGTCCCACAGGAGATGTGTTATGTGTGTACAACATGTGATGTGCCAACATCAAGCTGTGCAGTGTATGGCTGCCAGTGTACCTGTATGACTTGTTCTGCGATGGGTGCAAAGGCACATAGTACTGCATTGCACGCCCACAAGCCCCACACAGGTGCATAGCCTGAACATACAATACAAAGAGGGTGTGGGATGATAGCAACCCACAAGAGGAGATGGGTACGGGTGGCAACCCACTACCACATCCGTGGGTATGGTGTGCATGTGTATGACACATTAGCACCTGAGAAGCTAGCAGTACAGCAGTACAGGGTTGCATGCATATATGTTCAACAATAGCCCTGTGTGTCCCACCACTGGCCCGTGGATACACAGACACCAACACAATGTGCAGATATGATATGTGCACAGCACATAAACGATGCCTACTGTAGAACAGGCAGACTGTGTAGACATGTACACAGTACTTCTGCGCCAGCCACACTCAAACACGTTATGTGCCAAACCACACCAATAGTCCAGGCCATGCCAAAGCTGGACGCGGCATGCATCTGTGTATGTACGCCTGTGAATGTCTCCGGCGAAGCGTATAGCTGTGTCACTGTTCTTGACAACATAATGAATGGGTTGTATGTGTGATGGGTGCGTCATATGTGTATGGTCAGATTGACGATACCATCAGTGCCCCTGCTATGTGAACATCCCTGTCCCCATACATGGATACATATGCTGTGCCCAACATCACGTTTCCAGAGGGAGGGATGGCGGTGTGTACCGCACCAGCAGACATGGGGTGGCAGCAGGCACTGGATGTAGACATATGTGGTACCCACGTCAGTCCAGGTAACCATCCATGTGCACGGGATAGCAGTGTGTGGCCACATACAGCACTGTGTACATCAATATCGCAGCACATAGCACCTGTCAGGGTTACAGTGTATGCATGGGTGTGTGATACCTGCATGCACCAGACACCCCCCCACCAAGCAGCGTGCAGCCTACCTTGCATAAGGCCAGTGTCCACACCATGGTGATAGACATGTGTAATGTCCAAATACACATAGCAATGACATATGGAATGGACAGCCACCCTGCCAATATCATTACCCCCCAGGTGGATCACATCCCAGTGCCATGTATGTGGCATACCTTGCCATACCATGCAGCCCTGCCCAGCAAGGCTGCATGTGCTATCACAGTCCTACATGGTGCGATGGCCAAAAGGCACTGTCACTATCAAACATACACAGCAGTAATGTTACGGTGATGCACCCTGTGGTGTTACAGGTGCTGTGTGCTGCTGTGGACAATGTGCGGCTGTACATGCTATGCATGACCTTCCCTGCTAATGTGGCATGGTTACACATTGTCCCATGTGTATCACATGTGCAACACAGGTGAGCCGTGGCCAACACCCATACAGTGCTGTGTGGATGTACATGGCACAACACATGCATGTGCAGGTGTCCATGTGTATGTGTACAGTGCCACTGCTGATGTTCATAATGGCCACGTACGTGATGTCTATTGACATATAGACAGCATCCAGGTGAACAGTAGAACTGTTGTCACAAGGGGACCCGTGCCAACTGATATGGACACAGGTGTAGACAGGTACACATGTCCACAGCAGGCTAACATCAACATGGTGCGTGTACAGTGTGATGAGGTGACACACAGATATGTAATGACACTCACTGCTCAATGGTGTGACGACAACACATTGGCTGTATCACTGCCATGATGCCTTGCAGAGATTACTGTGCAGATGTTGTACATGTCATAGCAATGTATTCCCAGCAGTATGCCAGAACAGAAGTGTAAATGTGACCTGCCACCATCGTTATGTCTTACAGATAATGCCACGTTCCCGGCTGCCTGCCTTTAGCTGACAAGAAGACGAGGTGATCATACCATTGCTACATGATAATTATGACATCTTATTTAGCCATGTGCTACTGCAGGCACAACAACGGGAGGAGATGTGGCAGGATATGCGCAGGAGGGTGAACAGCCTGGGCGGCCACAACCGCACATATCAACAGATCCGCAGGCACTGCACAGACCTAATCCGGCATGCGAGACAGCGTGCCGCTGCAATCGCCAGACAACAAGGTGGGACAGGTGGTGGGCCACCAACCCAGCCCCCACTCACAGCCACGGAGGAGCTGCTGGTCAGTCTGGGGACACCCATGGAACAACACGCTGAAACCCTCACATCCATCGTGGAGGTGGGTGTCTCCCAAACAATGAGCTCGGAGCTGCCTGGTAAGTCAGTGTTGCATGTTTGTATGACAAGCGACGTAGGAGTGGGTGTCATAGTACAATACATAATATAGCAACACATGCCAGGTATATGGCCACACAGGATGCATACTACAGTATGCTATGTTGTGTATGCACACATGTGCAGAGCACATGCAAACACGCAGGTGCATGATGTGACATGCAGAATGCTTACTGTGGCGATAGTAATGGATAATGTGCATACCTTTGTGTCATCCCTATACAGGTACGTCTGGCGTGTCGCAAAGACAAGGGTCTGTCACAGGTAAGTCTGTTGCTAGTAAAAGGCATGATACGGTGTATTGATATTCCCCATGTGTCCAGGTATGACATGCACACCTGGGTGTGCCCCAGTCACGGTATACAGGTCGCACCATCCGACACACACACCACCCATGTACAGTAGATCCAACCGTAAGTATAGAGTGGCATGACACCACATAACCCATTGGTGTGTTATGTGCAGTCAGCTATGCATACAATGGTGGAGGTGTTCCACAATGGCTGCATGTGTAGTATGCATTGGTATGCCTCTGCAGTATGAACACAGTACCACATAGTGAGCTGTGATCTGGCCAGAGCACAGGTGTTACCACTGTGACCTATGCCCCTGCATTGGGTGCACATGTTGTGACATGGCACATGACATGTCCCATGCACGTGGATGTCTGTCTGCAACAATGTCACACCATGACATGACCTATGCACGACATAGCAGACATCCACAATGTCTGCATAGCCGTAGGGAATGTGACACCTCAGACTAGTATGGTTGTATGTCACATGTGCCACCACAGGGCCATGTGCACGAGGTCCATCACACACAATTGTCGATGACCCAGACAAACAAGGCCATGGGTGATACCTACAGGCATGTTGCCACACAGTACATCCGCAGTGGGTAGTCACCATTGCACCCTGTCCACACATAGTGGGCTCATCACTGTAGTGGACCCCCTGGACATCCGATGTGGTACACCAGTGAAATGGAATGACTGTCCCCAGCCAATAGAGGTGCCACCGATGTCCACCATATACGTGCTGCTGTGCAGCTGAACTGGTTTCCAGACATGGCAATGTAATGCGTCCAGGTCACGCATCGCACAGAAACATACCGGTGTCCTGCTACCGTGCAGTGGCACAGTGCCCGTACTCCACACTGCACAGCTATGTACACAGCTCACACCAACCACACTTGCACAGACATCCTTGTTACAGATGCATTGTATTTGTAGACTGTACACAACACTGCACTGTGACATCTGTTGTGATGTGGTGCATGTTGTGGGACATCATTGACACATGTCCACATGATACCGCACATGTTTGCGGTGTACATGACATAGTGACGGCAGCCATGTGTACAGTTAACTCGCCCATGGCCACACGGTGTATCACGGTGATGCATGCAAACTACCATGAATGTGTGTACTGCATGCCTACTAACAGACACCTGCCTGTTGTAGTGTGCACTCCAGGGCAGTATGCATACTGCCAATATTAATGTCTGGGCTGCATTCACTGGGCTGTGGTGTGGGAATGCTGCATGCCACATGCAATATCACATGCATGATGTGTCTGCATGTGTGTGTGTCCACGTGTGTGTGTCAGCATGTGTGTGTCTGCATGTGTGTGTGTGTGTGTGGCTGTGTGTGTGTCAGCATGTCTGTAATGTAACTTACGGTATGTCTCTGTATTGACAGGTGCTGTAGGTGCATTCCCCTCCTGCGGTCCATCTGATGCTAGTGTCCCCACAGATACTAGTGGTGATGACCATGTGCATGAGGCACAGGCAGGATCATCACAGGCAGACACTGTGCCATTGGAGAACATCACACATACGTCCCTATCATCCCACACATGGTTCAGATGCCGACACATACCGCAACACCATTGCCCACAGATGACGGACAGTCAGCGTCTGTTGGCACCGAGCAGGAATGTGTGGTGGCTGCAGAAGGTGCGGGTACACATGACATTGCCAGTGTAATGACTGGTGGAGTGCCACACAGGCATGTGGCAGGTGCTGCTCGTAGGAGGGGCACTGCTAGACATACACCTGCCGTACAGGGTGCAGCAGCTGGTATAACCAGATGCATGTTCCAGACTGTGATGGCGGCGCAGGCACGTGCCGAACGGCAGAACCAGGAAGGGCAGAGGCTGCAGAGGTCCGCAATCCGTTCCTTAAACGAGAACATCCAGTCATTGGCGAATGCCCAACAGCATCTTGCCGATGTTCTGGATAGGAGATTGGGTGAGATGGCTGGGATCCTCGACCGAGGCATGGCCATCCGTGAGCGTGAGCTGTCCATGCAGGAACACCTGGTAGGGGTGAGGCATAGGGCACGTGGCCGTGGGCTAGTAACACCACCAAGTACAGGTCAACGTGTGCGTGCCACCACCCATGCCCACCCACACAGTGCTGGTAGCAGCAGCAGTGCAGCTGCTACTACACCGACCACACCAGGACACAGCAGGCCACGTGGATGTGGCCCTGGACGGCCCCGGCGTGGACACGTTTCCAGCGGACATGTGTCATCGGAGAGTGGCCACTCTATACCTCCACCCGGTAGTGCCCGTGCAACCCCAGGCAGGCACGGGTCACGTCGCAGGCCGACACAGTGAGCCGTACCACCTGCACTGTACAGTCTGGGGCTGCCAAGTATACCCCGTGTAGGCATCACAGATGACTGAACTGTGTACACACATACCCACACACAGCAAACACAACTGTAGGGCTCCACCACATCCACATGCATTCTGCACAGTCATGCCCAGTAAATGCACAGGCCCTTACGCACACACATGATGTCATCCATTGGTAAAGCCTATGCCTGTGGCACACATATTGCCCTGTGCATATGATGAAGTCTCTGCCACATAATCGTGAGCTACACCATTGGTGCACGGTTATGCAAACATATTCTGATGCACAGGGTGGACAACATAGTGAGAGGTGTATGTGATACCTGTGTCTGCATAGTATGTGATGTGTATGTTGTGGTGGCTGTGTATGGCAGGTGACAGGTGTGTATGTGATGTGGTTTGTGCACTGACATCATGCAGCAGATATACCATGTAGTGCAGGTGCAGCATTCATTGTTCTGTGTACACAGTATGTGTGTTGGTTACATGTGTAGCACCATATTGGTTCAGTTAACCCGTATGCCACTTATGGTGTACTTGCATGTGCCCACTGGGAGCACTGTTATCAGTTCCCCATGTGTAGTCGTGGGGTACCCACAGGCACATCTGGCAATAACAGCATAGCACAGGTACCCGCAACCGGCATGGACCCCTACATAGGTACATAGGCACACATGTACATACCAGGCTATGTGCCCTACGGCATGTGTAAACCTAGCAAGACTGTGTGTGGCTGCTAACACCCCTTAGGATGAGGGTACCACATCCATCAGTCTCCTGTCCCCTGTCCAGCACTGACACAGAGATGATGCCTGGTGCATACTCATGATCACACATCCACACATCATGATTACTCCTGCACAAAGGCAGTCAGGGCCTCTGCTTCACATGGGCTGGCAATCCTCCCCATGTTGTAGGGGGTCTCTGGGCGTTGACCCTGTTCCCCCAGCATGTCCTAGTCATCTTCGTGGTGAGGTGTGTGTAAGTTGCTTCTGTGGCCATGTTTGCCCGGAGCCTAGGAGGTGGAACTTGTCCATGTCACCCAGGTTGGACATGGCTGTGTATGTCAGGCACAGATCACCACAGAGCAGACGTGCTGGGAAGGTATACAGCCGGAGTCCCCTTGGTCGGGCAGTGTGAGACACATGTCCCAGCACCTTTATCCCCGCCTCGTGGAATGTTTGTGGTCCTTCCGAGTGCTGCAGGTGTCAGGTTAGGTACAGCCCATATGTGCCATTGTACGCAATCATTGCTGTGGTGTGTGATGTGTACAGGGGTACAATGAACACCCGTGATGTGGATGTGATTCCTTCCAGACCAGGTGGCCACGGTGGAATGTCTTCCCACCCACATTGGCATTGTGTGTGTTGACAGAGGTTACTGACAGGTGTGGTACCCATCTCCATGAACACGTCCACCATGTTGAATGGATCACCACCCACATGTTACGGTGGGGCAAACATGTCCTTCACACTGGGTAGGTCTGCACCTTCTCTGGCATGTAGCAACAGGCCATGGCTCTCGCAGCAGTTATCCATGTGTATGACGCCCTAGGTGGATGTCTGTGTCAGATGGGGTGTTGGGTATGGTGGCCAGTGTGCAGTCATCTGCATACCTTGTCTGCCACAATCCCCCTATGTTGGCATGCACATTGTAAGGTCGAATGCCGAATGGCATGGGGCCCAGGACGGAGCCCTGTGGGCCTCCACCTGAGACCAGCCTTTAGTCTGACAGGGCACCAGGAACACACACCCTGTGTGGTGTGACCTCCAACCATTCTGAGAACCATCGTGTGACTTATGTCCCCACATGTACGCTGGTGAGCCTTTCCATGAGACCCACGTGGAGTGCATTCTGAACGCTCCCACCAGGGCATGGTAGTGTGTGCAAACCGACCTACCCCCATCAATGGCCTTGGTGACTGCTCCAGACAGGACGAGCAGGTTTGGGAGGCAGCATCTGCCCTTGACTAAGTTGTTGTGGGTATGTTCTGGTATTGGCTGCACACCACTGTTTGTATTCATGGGCACCTGTATGGTCCTCCCCGCAGCTTTGCAGACAAGGCTTGTCAAGCTGATAGGGCGGTAATGTCTGCAGTCCATAACAGCACTACCCTGGCATAGTGGGACCACAGATGCCATATGCCATCCAGCGGGAACCTAGCCCGTAGTAAGGCTAACATGGGACAGTGGCCTTATGTGTGGGGTGAGGGCCTCAATGAGGTTGGGTAGCACACAGCCAGGGACACCATCTGGGCCCATTGGTGCTGTGTTAACCATCTAACAGATATCAGATTACTCCAGGGCATATGAGATGTTTCGAGGCTAGACTCTGGTGGGATGGATATGTCCCCTCTTGGGGTGGGGGGTGGATGTATGCATGGGACATGTCCGCTGGTATGTTGACAATGTCTGTGGGTGCAGTGACTGTTGTACCATTCTGGATCATTTCTGGCCATGTCTGTGCGCTCCCACCCATGTCCCTACCACAGTTGAGGAAGGCCCTATGGTTGTCTCATGTGCCCTCTGCAGTACCACTACCACAAGCGGCCTTAGATGATTGTATGTGTGGCCGTATGTTGACGCTGGTATGAATGGGTGATGGCTTCCCTGGTACTGATAATGCTCCATCATGTATTAGCTCAAACTGCTGATGTACAGTTTGTCAGTGGCTGTGGTCCACCAGATCATGTGCCTACCTGTGGTGGACAAGGTCCTGATGTTATCATGATCACTTGGTGCAGACATCCCTGTGTGTGCTCAGAGAAGGCATTCGTAAGGGAGTTGGCAGTGCGGCCTGTGTTCACCACTGGCATGGTGGACTTGTAGGGTACCACACCGGTCATATGATGTCTGTGGTTTGCTGTGAAGAGGTCCTCACTTAGGTCTCCCATGCCAGTGTTGGGTGCAGGATGTGGATTACCAGTGGATACACTATATGGTCTGACATCACCATTGAGGGATGTACATCCTGTGTGGAGCATTTCCTCCCCATGTGTGATGGGCAGAACTGGTATACGTCCCCCCCTAGTGGGTATGGTTCATGGCTGTTTCACAGCGGTCACGTGTATGAACACCCGGGACCTGTGGCGTAGGGTGTTGTGTCATGGGTAATGTTCCCAGTCTATGTATGGGTGCTTGACATCACCCAATACGGTGCTGTTGTGAGAGCATGCACACTCACCAGTGTCCTCAGGACGGCTGTGCAGGTATCCTGGAGTTGGGAGGGTGGTCTGTAGCATGCAACAAACTGTAGGGTGGTCCTACCCATGGTTAATTGCACCTGGATATTCCCCGCTGCAACGGCCACATCTGTGGCATGGCCGGGTTGCTGTTGTGTGGCTGGGCACACACGACGGTCCACATTCTGCCACCCATGCTGTCGCACTATGTGTATGCATGTGTGCTCTGTGCCGAGTCTAAGTGTCTGAGCATGCCCAGTAAGCAGTTGTGTAGATGGACACACAGTACAGTGCACACTGCGCCCGACTGCAGTAATACCCCAGGTGCATGCCTGTATCCCCTTCGCAACGGCCACGTCTGTGCCATGGCTGGGTTGCTGTTGTGTGGCTGGACACACACGACGGTCCACATTCAGCCACCCATGCTGTTGCTCCATGTGTATGCATGTCTGCTCTGTGCCGAGTCTAAGTGTCTGAGCATGCCCAGTAAGCAGCTGTGTAGATTGACACACAGGACAGTGCACACCGCCCGACTGCAGTAATACCCCGGGTGCATGCCTGTATCCCCTTCGCAACGGCCACGTCAGTGCCATGGCTGGGTTGCTGTTGTGTGGCTGGACACACACGACGGTCCACATTCTGTCACCCATGCTGTTGCTCCATGTGTATGCATGTCTGCTCTGTGCCGAGTCTAAGTGTCTGAGCATGCCCAGTAAGCAGCTGTGTAGATTGACACACAGGACAGTGCACACCGCGCCCGACTGCAGTAATACCCCGGGTGCATGCCTGTATCCCCTTCGCAACGGCCACGTCTGTGCCATGACTGGGTTGCTGTTGTGTGGCTGGACACACACGATGGTCCACATTCTGCCACCCATGCTGTTGCTCCATGTGTATGCATGTCTGCTCTGTGCCGAGTCTAAGTGTCTGAGCATGCCCAGTAAGCAGCTGTGTAGATTGACACACAGGACAGTGCACACCACGCCCGACTGCAGTAATACCCCGGGTGCATGCCTGTATCTCCTTCGCAACGGCCACGTCAGTGCCATGGCTGGGTTGCTGTTGTGTGGCTGGACACACACGACGGTCCACATTCTGCCACCCATGCTGTTGCTCCATGTGTATGCATGTCTGCTCTGTGCCGAGTCTAAGTGTCTGAGCATGCCCAGTAAGCAGCTGTGTAGATTGACACACAGGACAGTGCACACCGTGCCCGACTGCAGTAATACCCCAGGTGCATGCCTGTATCCCCTTCGCAACGGCCACGTCTGTGCCATGACTGGGTTGCTGTTGTGTGGCTGGACACACACGACGGTCCACATTCTGCCACCCATGCTGTTGCTCCATGTGTATGCATGTCTGCTCTGTGCCGAGTCTAAGTGTCTGAGCATGCCCAGTAAGCAGCTGTGTAGATTGACACACAGGACAGTGCACACCGCCCGACTGCAGTAATACCCCGGGTGCATGCCTGTATCCCCTTCACAACGGCCACGTCTGTGCCATGGCTGGGTTGCTGTTGTGTGGCTGGACACACACGACGGTCCACATTCTGCCACCCATGCTGTTGCTCCATGTGTATGCATGTCTGCTCTGTGCCGAGTCTAAGTGTCTGAGCATGCCCAGTGAGCAGCTGTGTAGATTGACACACAGGACAGTGCACACCGCCCGACTGCGTTGATACCCCGTGAGCATGTCTGTCTCCCCTTCGCAACCGCTAGGTGTGGGAGGCATGGCCAGTACACCCGCCGGGGGTACACACGACAGTCGTCACCGATGTCTGCAACTGGGCGTGTAGCCATGGCCAATGGCATCCTGTATAGCCATGGTGACCATCCAGGTGACACATATGTGGCTGTCATGCCACATTGGCTGCCTACATCCTGCACGATGGACGCCCTCCCATAGGGTAAAATGTCATGTGGTGCATCCCGTAGTCCTGTCGTGATGTACTGATCACTAGTTATTTGGTATTCCCGACTGCAGCACTAACGTGTTACTGTACGGCCACCTTGGGATGGTAACAGGCTGCGTGACTGCGCACTCTGTCTTCATTCCCTATCGGACGCATTGCCTCTGCAGATGATACCACCCACCTAGGGGTATGCCTCCTGACAGTGCTGTGCTCAGTAATCCCGTTAGCGCGTTCTGTAAATGCTTCATGCTGTAGTGAGTTCATGTAGGTAGGCGTAGGTTTGACTCTCGGCCCTTGTGTGTGTGTGTGTGTGTGTGTGTGTGTGTGTGTGTGTGTGTGTGTGTGTATGCATGTATGTATGTATACATATGTTTACTATCAAAATTGCAAATGGAAATGCACTGCAGATGGAAAATTCGAAAGCTGGATGTTTGATTTTCCATTTTGCTGAACATCTCCATGTTTGAAAGTTCATACCAGTGAATGCATCCCTTTTCTCACTGTAGTGCAATCTTGTAGTTGGAATATATAGTTAGCAGGGGGTGTGGGAGTACAGCCCTCCACAGGGAGGTGCAGGGTGGCTTGCCTCCCTGCAAATACATGATGTGAGGTGTAGGAGTTTAGTTTACCTGCGCTCCTGTATGGACATCACGTGATCTGTTTGATGATAATGTCTAATCTGCTAAATTCATTCAGCAGATTCGACATTGCTATCTGTTGAATGTTTTTCAATTAGCTATTATTTCTCAGTGTTCTGAATGGGATTTATTTTGTCCCATGACATTTTGAGAGTAAACTATATAAATATATATATATATATATATATATATATATATATATATATATATATATATATATATATATGTGTGTGTGTGTGTGTGTGTATGTATATATATATATATATATAAATTACTAGTTTATTCTAGCATATTACTTAGTCACCATTAATCTCAAATGCTTTTTCTAACAAGTTTATATTTAAAAGAGGCTTGGGTGCATTCTACATCAAAGTAATTATCTTTTATTCCTTATTTTTCTTTTCTGTTTTTTTCCAATTTAATTAAAGAGTAATGTAACACATTTAGTTATATGCTAAATATATATAATTAATTAGCTTTTCACAATTAGTTAATAATATGTTAATAATATTTTACAATAAACTTGCTTTGATATTTGGGGTACATATAAACATCTTAAACTTACACAGATTTAATAGAAAGAGTTTATATTATATTCTCTTTTTTTTTAGTAGGTATACTCTTGTGCTATTTGATGTGTTCTAGTTGTTAACTGGGATTACATTGTTCCTGTAGTGTGTTTATTTGAAAGCTGCAAAAGGAAACACAGATTGGTCAATAGTGCAATGTATGTATAAGCAAATCCTTAGTTTGTGGTGCCAATAGATGGTTTGCAATGCTTGTATTTGAGCTGTCTGGAATGTTATATTTGAGTTGTCTTTAAGTAATGGTTTATTGACATACAAAATGCTGGAGGTAGGGGGATTTGTGCTGTTCAGTTTCATGTGTTGGCATTTTGATTTCTTTTTTTCTTTATTTCTTATTTTTCTTTGAAGTGGATTGTTTGTTAGAGATGCTTGTTGTTGATCACTTGGGTGACTGAGTGAGATTTGGATCAGGATGTGGTATGCTGGATGCAGAGGTACTTGGAGAGTGAGTGCAGCATTTGTGTCTCGGTTATTAAGGAGTGGTTTTAGGTTGGCGGACTCTTTGGATGTAAAGCTTTGGTAGCTAGAGCACTTGTTTTTTGAATTTGAGAAGCCTTGCATCTGTGTGACTGTCCTGCCAAAGTCACAACCTGTTTTTCTTATTTAACGCTGGAGTAGCTTTTCTTTTTTTGACTGCTGTCTTCTAGCATGACCACAGCATCTGATGATACATGCAAAAGGTAAATGCAGTCTTACTAAGTTAAAGGCACAGTATTGTTTTATTAAAAGTGGGGAAAAAATTAAAGTAACTTCTGTAACAGTTTTGACTGTATTTTTTTTTTCTTAGCATAGTTTGTAAGGCAGTGAATGAAGTTCTAGCAAAGACCAATTAGAATAGTTTCATTAAAAGTAACAGAATGTGTGTGTGTGTGTGTGTGTGTGTGTGTGTGTGTGTGTGTGTGTGTGTGTGTGTGTGTGTATGCGTGTGAGTGTGAGTGCATACATGTGTGTGTGTGTGTGTGTGTGTGTGTGTGTGTGTGTGTGTGTGTGTGTGTGTGTGTGTGTGTGTGTGTGTGTGAGTCTGTGTGCATTTTACAATCCCAGCAATTGTGCAGTCATGGCATATATACTCTCCTGTGCCTTTTTATTTACTTTTTTAACTGCTCCAATATATATTAATGTTTGTATTCTATAAAAGTCTTTCGGCTTTTCCCAGTTAGGGGTTGCCACAGTGGAACTCCGGTCTGCTCATGATTGGCAGTGAATTTTTACTGTGCTGAATTGCCAGTCTGACACCCAACCTTCAAAGAAGGCATGCCCATTCATGCTCACACCTACCTGCATGTCTTTAGCATCACTCAACTGCAGGGAGGATATGCAGACTCCACACAGAAGGCACTCCAGCCGAGACTCAAAAAGGAGAACCTCTTGCTGTGAGGCGACAATGCTAACCGCTGCACCATATTATGTCAACAATAATGGATTTGACACTTCACATGTAGCAACAAGTTATTATGAGCAGTTTATTACCAGCTATTTGGCATCTCACATTCATATATTCTTTAACTTATGTGACAAGAACATTGTTTCTTTTGTGTTGCTATATTTTCCTTCTGAATGGCCAAAAGCTTGTGTCACTGAAACTCTGCCTATCAGCACAGCATCCTTTCATATTTCTATCTATATTTCTGCATTTCTAATATACTGTTATCCCATTCATTGTTGATATCATATGGCATCCTGATGAAATAAACTGCTTGAAACCACCACGATGTAATCCAAAAATCATTTAATATGAGAGTGGAACAGGAACGAGCGCTTTCACACAAACAAGTTGTGCTTCATCAGGTTACAATCATTCACAAAATCCCATTTCCTTTTATAGAAACCCCTTTGTCATAATTAATCAATTAGTTACATCAATTAAATAATTAAAATCTATTAGCAAGCTTTGAGCTTGTTTGTGAAATTCCAACAAACAAAACAAAACAAAACAGTGGTATTAATTTTACCTATCTGACATTGTGTTTAAAACCAACATAGAGATCTATTTAATGTTTCACTTAGCTCATTTAAAGCTCATCATTATAAATCTCATACAAATAAATACCGCATTATTTACGGTAGTATATAGAAACTATTCAGACATCAGCATTATGTTTCATTAACTCAGATCAGGAAGCGATGCCCATATTTAGTTAAAAAGCAGACCAGAGTATATCACATTAATTAACAAAATTGTGAGTTAAATAGGGCTACTCAAGCTGCTCAAGCATTTTTGTTTAACATCCGTAAATTAGACCAGGAAGCCATGCCCATATTTAGAAGGGGCAATGTATAATGTAGCTTCCACTAGAGTTTTTATTAGACTAACAATCCTAGCTCGTCTCTAAGTGTATATGTTCCCACTAAATAATGTTACATCTCATAAAAGTACTTATTTCAAGACACTTAGTTTATATGTATCTATGCAATCATAAAAGTTACTATAAAGATTACATCGTCTCAGCATGTTCGCCAAAGGACCTTATACAAATATTATATGTTTTCAAACAGAGCCATCATCAAATATGACAGAGTTTATGTCATAATGAATTGATAATTATATGAAAGAAAAACTGTCGTATTGTGGCAGCTAGCTAAACTTAGCACAGTAGAAACGCTGCCATGTTAATCACGGCATAAATGGTATATCACAAAAAATATAATTATGATAAAGGATAAATTCTAATGTCAAAAATTCAATGATCGCCCAAATATTCAGAGTATATATATATCTTATAAAGTACCTCAGATCTTATAGGTAGTATATTCTTTTGAGAATAGAATCATAAACAAATACCACAAACGGGACCAAATAAACAGATAAAATAAGCAGTGTAAAGCACTGTCTATAGGAATAAACATAACAATAATTTTAAAACTCAACTATAATATAATCTTCGAAGATTAATATTAGAAGCTAGACTATAAAATATCATTATTTATAGTTTACGAATTCAACATACATCAATGCTGCAGATAAAAGCTTCATCATAGGAAATTCATGAACTCAGTGGAGTCTAGTATGAATATTTGATCATATTTATCAAAATTAATATATACAAATAAAAATAGAAACAAAACATGAAATATATAAAAAATATAAAAAAAATATAAAATAAAAATGAATTTATAGTGACAATATAAAGTATCAATATATATAACAAAAAATACTTATATCTTATGAACTTTTGATAAAAATGACTCAATATGCGAAGATTGATTTACGTGCTTATATATTAGCTTGGACCTATCAGAGCTGGTCGGAGATTAACTACAGAATTGAGGCCTGGCAATAAATGTGCTCTAAGTCTCAATATCCATCTTAGCTCAAAGCCCTCCAGAGTATTTAGGTTATCACCTTCCCTTCTGTTAGAATCCACCACCTGTAGGACCTGAAACACAAAACTGTGTTGAGGGTATATACTACAATGTAAAGCTAAGGCATTATTAAGATTATTCTTTCTGATGTTATACACATGTTCATAGATTCGATCTTTTAACCTCCGTGATGTTAAACCAACATAATAAGCATCACAAAGGACGCAAGTAGCCAAATAAATTATGTTTCTAGTATTGCAGTTTGCATAATGCATAGGTGTTATATTCCTTATCATATCTGGAGGTGTAAAGCCATTATCTTTACTAATATAATGGCAATAGGAACATTTCGTACATGGGAAGGTGCCAGTTTTAATCAAAGATCTGATGTCAGTAGACCTATTAATTAATTTCTCCTTACATAATAGTCTCTTTATGTTCATACAATTCATATATCTAAAAGTTGGTTTTTTGTTAATAACTTCTGAGATGGATGCATCTGACAATAGAATTTTCCAATTACCCTTTATTATATTGGTCAGATGCTGTACATCATTAGTGAATTTAATATCATAAGACATGGTATTAAATGTCTTCCTACTAGAATTATAATAAATATTAGGCTTTTTAACATAGGACCCAGTATCATTAATTAATGGCTCTGTTATCTCACTAATCAGTTTAATCGGATATCCCCTTTCCACAAAAAATCTAGTTTGAGTTTCGATCAAACTTAGAGAGTCAAATCTATCACTACAGATTCTAACTATCCTTCCCATTTGATTCTTTACTATATTTGGAAAGATATGCCGTGGATGTAAACTATCATAGTGGAGGATCCCATTCCTCCAACAGGTTTTCCTATAAAGTGTTGTAACTAGTCCATTTTCGTTGTCCTTTTTAATGGTAATATCTAAGAAATTTATATGGTGGTAGGAAAGATCATAGCTAAACTTAAAGAATGGAGTGACACCATTCATATAGTCAATAAATGAAGTGAGGCTATCTGCATCACCATTCCATATGATTAATACATCGTCTACAAAACGTCTGTATAATACGACGTTTGCAAACCTTGGATCACTAAATATAAATTCCTTTTCCCATTCCAAAACGACAAGGTTGGCATATGCATTGGCACAGGGGGTCCCCATGGCAACCCCCCATGTCTGTGCATATGCCACATTGTCGTAAAGGAAGACATTGTTGTTCAGGACTAGATCTAAAAGGCAACATATATTCATGACCTCATTATTCGAAACCTTAAGTTGAGTCAAATGGCTTCTTATTGCTTCTAGGCCATAATCATGGGGAATCCTCGTAAATAAGCTTTCAATATCCAGAGTCACAAAAATAGTACTATTCATTATTTCCTTAGTTATGTTATCTGACTTCAAGTCATCTAGAAGCCTATAAGAGTCCAGAAGAATTGTAGGAATCTGTTTTACAAAGGCACCTAGTTTATCCTGTATATAAAGTGATGCGTTATAGGTGACCCAATGATCACCAGAGACTATAGGTCTCAATGGTGGTGGATATGTCTTTTTGTGTAATTTCGGCAAGCCTTTGATAATAGGAATGAGGGGAAGCTCTACTAATAAAAAGTCATAAAGAGATTTTTCAATAGACCTAGTCATGAGCATATCGTAAAGAGTATCATGAACATATTGTATTAGTATAGTTACATGTGACTTCTCAATCCTTTTATAGGCAGTGTCACTATCTAGCATGCGAAGCATTTGATCATTATAAAAAGTCGCATCCATAGCCACTATCCCCCCTCCTTTATCTGCTGGCCTAAATGTGATATCAGGATCATTGCACATCATGTTCAGTTCAGACTTTTCCTCCATATTAAGATTGACAAAAATATTCTTTTTCAATTGGCTCTCATAATAAGCATACAAATCACGCTCAAGATATTCTCAAGAAACAGTCCACTATAGGTATCATAGGTGGTGTAAAAACACTTTTCTTTCTGCAGATGAATTTAGAATTGTTACCAAGGATGTTGGCAGAATCAAATGTATTACTATTTTTAAACATTAACCTCAGTGATAATTTTCTACAAAATTTGCGTAGACCTATAAGAGTGTCACTGATATTACTATGCTGAGAGGGTATGAAGGATAAGCCCTTGTTTAGAACGTTCACGGCATAATTTGAAAATGTTCTAGATGATAGATTAAAAAATAAACAGTTTAGATCATAGTTCTCCGATTTTTCTATAATGCACCTTCCATGATTTGATGAGAAGCTCAGATCTTCACTCTTCTTCGTTGCTCCTTCCTTTCTTCTGATAGTTTCCTTTTCCCCCTCCCCCGACTGTGAGATCGGGCTCGCACTACCTCTTTGTAAGGGAGGGGGAAATTCAAAGGCACGGGTGCTGTCGATTTAAAGGTGGAAACTGTAGCTTTTGGTTTCGTACCTGTATTTAACATCTGTGCCAAACCTTGCTGATTACAGGGTATCGACAGAGCTGGAGTATCTGATAATACAGATGCTTCATTAGGTACAGTCTCTATATGCGATCCTGTGTTGATCGTATTGCTGTGTGCACTAGCAGGAACATCATTGTCCAAGCCAGAAGTAGTGTCTCCTGTATTACTAGGTGGATTGGTAAAGTTGGAGGATACTCTCGGCCAAACAAAAATTCGGCCGAGCTGAAAATCCTCACAATCACGCTTTAATTTTTTCATTTTAATCTGCTCCAGTTTGTTACTATATAGGGATAGTTGCTTATTCATGGCTTGTATTTTAGCTTTGCAAAACTCAGATTCATAGGTGGTAGTGAGTAGATTGTATTGCTCTTCAACCTTAACTAATAACTCAGCTTCCTGTGGTGAAAAATAATCTAAAAGGAGCTGAATATATTTAAAGCCAAAGTCAATGTTCATTTTCTGCCATTGCCGAAGTAGGTCTGGTTGAGAATCCCCATAAGTCGGCATGCACAAGACGCGCATGCCGCGGGGAATCACTTTAAAATGCTGACATGCTTGCAGATGTCGTCTCTGCCACACAAGTCTATGCAGACGATAAAGATCATTCTCTAATGTTCTCATATTCCCAAAAAATTCATGCATATTGTCAGCATTAGCAGATGGGCTTTTACATGTCTCACCATTTAAATCCATGAGTAGCAACGGGTTTTCACGTTGATAAAAAAGGCAATTCCAATTGTCATGAGAAGAGTTGTTCACTGGATTGTAGTCTAGTTCAATATTCTGCACTTCCATCGCGTGATGACTGGATAGGTAAAAAAACCAAAGAAATAACTGCAAAAAAACGAATCCAATCACCCAGAGGTTTCTTGCATCAAGTAGAAGAAGCAATGATGAAATAAACTGCTTGAAACCACCACGATGTAATCCAAAAATCATTTAATATGAGAGTGGAACAGGAACGAGCGCTTTCACACAAACAAGTTGTGCTTCATCAGGTTACAATCATTCACAAAATCCCATTTCCTTTTATAGAAACCCCTTTGTCATAATTAATCAATTAGTTACATCAATTAAATAATTAAAATCTATTAGCAAGCTTTGAGCTTGTTTGTGAAATTCCAACAAACAAAACAAAACAAAACAGTGGTATTAATTTTACCTATCTGACATTGTGTTTAAAACCAACATAGAGATCTATTTAATGTTTCACTTAGCTCATTTAAAGCTCATCATTATAAATCTCATACAAATAAATACCGCATTATTTACGGTAGTATATAGAAACTATTCAGACATCAGCATTATGTTTCATTAACTCAGATCAGAAGCGATGCCCATATTTAGTTAAAAAGCAGACCAGAGTATATCACATTAATTAACGAAATTGTGAGTTAAATAGGGCTACTCAAGCTGCTCAAGCATTTTTGTTTAACATCCGTAAATTAGACCAGGAAGCCATGCCCATATTTAGAAGGGGCAATGTATAATGTAGCTTCCACTAGAGTTTTATTAGACTAACAATCCTAGCTCGTCTCTAAGTGTATATGTTCCCACTAAATAATGTTACATCTCATAAAAGTACTTATTTCAAGACACTTAGTTTATATGTATCTATGCAATCATAAAAGTTACTATAAAGATTACATCGTCTCAGCATGTTCGCCAAAGGACCTTATACAAATATTATATGTTTTCAAACAGAGCCATCATCAAATATGACAGAGTTTATGTCATAATGAATTGATAATTATATGAAAGAAAAACTGTCGTATTGTGGCAGCTAGCTAAACTTAGCACAGTAGAAACGCTGCCATGTTAATCACGGCAGAAATGGTATATCACAAAAAATATAATTATGATAAAGGATAAATTCTAATGTCAAAAATTCAATGATCGCCCAAATATTCAGAGTATATATATATCTTATAAAGTACCTCAGATCTTATAGGTAGTATATTCTTTTGAGAATAGAATCATAAACAAATACCACAAACGGGACCAAATAAACAGATAAAATAAGCAGTGTAAAGCACTGTCTATAGGAATAAACATAACAATAATTTTAAAACTCAACTATAATATAATCTTCGAAGATTAATATTAGAAGCTAGACTATAAAATATCATTATTTATAGTTTACGAATTCAACATACATCAATGCTGCAGATAAAAGCTTCATCACAGGAAATTCATGAACTCAGTGGAGTCTAGTATGAATATTTGATCATATTTATCAAAATTAATATATACAAATAAAATGGAAACAAAATATAAAATATAAAAAATATAAAAAATATAAAAATAAAAATGAATTTATAGTGACAATATAAAGTAACAATATATATAACAAAAAATACTTATATCTTATGAACTTTTGATAAAAATGACTCAATATGCGAAGATTGATTTACGTGCTTATATATTAGCTTGGACCTATCAGAGCTGGTCGGAGATTAACTACAGAATTGAGGCCTGGCAATAAATGTGCTCTAAGTCTCAATATCCATCTTAGCTCAAAGCCCTCCAGAGTATTTAGGTTATCACCTTCCCTTCTGTTAGAATCCACCACCTGTAGGACCTGAAACACAAAACTGTGTTGAGGGTATATACTACAATGTAAAGCTAAGGCATTATTAAGATTATTCTTTCTGATGTTATACACATGTTCATAGATTCGATCTTTTAACCTCCGTGATGTTAAACCAACATAATAAGCATCACAAAGGACAAGTAGCCAAATAAATTATGTTTCTAGTATTGCAGTTTGCATAATGCATAGGTGTTATATTCCTTATCATATCTGGAGGTGTAAAGCCATTATCTTTACTAATATAATGGCAATAGGAACATTTCGTACATGGGAAGGTGCCAGTTTTAATCAAAGATCTGATGTCAGTAGACCTATTAATTAATTTCTCCTTACATAATAGTCTCTTTATGTTCATACAATTCATATATCTAAAAGTTGGTTTTTTGTTAATAACTTCTGAGATGGATGCATCTGACAATAGAATTTTCCAATTACCCTTTATTATATTGGTCAGATGCTGTACATCATTAGTGAATTTAATATCATAAGACATGGTATTAAATGTCTTCCTACTAGAATTATAATAAATATTAGGCTTTTTAACATAGGACCCAGTATCATTAATTAATGGCTCTGTTATCTCACTAATCAGTTTAATCGGATATCCCCTTTCCACAAAAAATCTAGTTTGAGTTTCGATCAAACTTAGAGAGTCAAATCTATCACTACAGATTCTAACTATCCTTCCCATTTGATTCTTTACTATATTTGGAAAGATATGCCGTGGATGTAATCTATCATAGTGGAGCATCCCATTCCTCCAACAGGTTTTCCTATAAAGTGTTGTAACTAGTCCATTTTCGTTGTCCTTTTTAATGGTAATATCTAAGAAATTTATATGGTGGTAGGAAAGATCATAGCTAAACTTAAAGAATGGAGTGACACCATTCATATAGTCAATAAATGAAGTGAGGCTATCTGCATCACCATTCCATATGATTAATACATCGTCTACAAAACGTCTGTATAATACGACGTTTGCAAACCTTGGATCACTAAATATAAATTCCTTTTCCCATTCCAAAACGACAAGGTTGGCATATGCACTGGCACAGGGGGTCCCCATGGCAACCCCCCATGTCTGTGCATATGCCACATTGTCGTAAAGGAAGACATTGTTGTTCAGGACTAGATCTAAAAGGCAACATATATTCATGACCTCATTATTCGAAACCTTAAGTTGAGTCAAATGGCTTCTTATTGCTTCTAGGCCATAATCATGGGGAATCCTCGTAAATAAGCTTTCAATATCCAGAGTCACAAAAATAGTACTATTCATTATTTCCTTAGTTATGTTATCTGACTTCAAGTCATCTAGAAGCCTATAAGAGTCCAGAAGAATTGTAGGAATCTGTTTTACAAAGGCACCTAGTTTATCCTGTATATAAAGTGATGCGTTATAGGTGACCCAATGATCACCAGAGACTATAGGTCTCAATGGTGGTGGATATGTCTTTTTGTGTAATTTCGCAAGCCTTTGATAATAGGAATGAGGGGAAGCTCTACTAATAAAAAGTCATAAAGAGATTTTTCAATAGACCTAGTCATGAGCATATCGTAAAGAGTATCATGAACATATTGTATTAGTATAGTTACATGTGACTTCTCAATCCTTTTATAGGCAGTGTCACTATCTAGCATGCGAAGCATTTGATCATTATAAAAAGTCGCATCCATAGCCACTATCCCCCCTCCTTTATCTGCTGGCCTAAATGTGATATCAGGATCATTGCACATCATGTTCAGTTCAGACTTTTCCTCCATATTAAGATTGACAAAAATATTCTTTTTCAATTGGCTCTCAAAAAATAAT
>NC_056743.1:1844455848-1844494738 GCF_019279795.1 Protopterus annectens | reverse complement strand
TTTGAACTGTATCTCTATTAATATGAATAGTTTAAATAATATCTAAATTTATTTGCTTTGCAGATTGTTTTTTTACAAGAAATGCATTTATTACAGGAAGATATAAATAGACTTGATTTAAAGTATTATACTGTTTTAAGTAGCTCTAAATATAGTCAAAAAGAGGGTAGTGATATTATAGAGAAATTCTGTACTTACACCTAATATTTTACATACATACAATGATGAAAAATGAATGTTTTGTTCTGTTACAGCAGATATTAATACAAATAGATACGCTTTTTGATGTGTATGGAATGCCTAGTATAGATATTAACAGTTAAGCATCAACTAGAGCAGATAATACAACTCTCAAAAGGTAGTGTGATTTTGGTGGGGGATTTTAACTGTATTATAAAAGATGAAGACACTAATACCACTAGGAAATGGAAACATTTCAGCTTCAGCAAAATTATTAATACATTTCATAAACACATTTCAAATTAAAGATATTAATGAATTTTCTGAACCAAACTCACTTTATTATACTAACTATTCAAACAGACATGGAACTCAGTCAAGAATTGATAGAGTATATATTTCAAATAACTTAATATCTAAATTAAATAAAGTAAAACTAGTTTTGTGTCCACTTTCAGAACACAATGCCATAACATTTGAAATTGCATTTAATACTAACAGCATTTCAATTAAGAGCCTGCCAGCCTATATAACTAATGTAAAGGAATTTAAAGAATTTTTAAATAAAGAAATTCAAACCTTTATTGAAATTAATTATACAGAAGATACATCTGAGATTTATGTATGGGATGCTCTAAATGCATATTTAAATTATAAAATTATTGGCTGGTATACTTAAAAAAAGCAATGGGACACAGATTTGAAAGAGACACAGGACAAAATAAATAAACTAAAACAGGCTAAACAAAAAGGGTAAGACAACAAGATATACTGAGAAATAAATTATTAAATTTAAACAAATTAAAGAGTTATAGTCTTATGAGGATAATGGAAAGGTTACCAAAATAGATGATTTTTTTGATTATTTAGAACCAACTTTAATAAAATCAACCAATATAATTCAACATCAAACTCACAGAAATTAATTAAAAATGTCATTAATGAACATATTAAAAATACATTGACAGAAGTTCAAAATGAATTAATAGATAAACCCATAGTAATGTCTGAACTTACAAATCAAGTAAATAAATTAAAACCTAATAAAAGACTGGGTAATGATGGTATAATACCAGAAATGTATAAATTATTACATAAAGAAGCTTTAAACATTTTGCATATTTTTTTTTACATTAAAAGATTTACAAAGATTTCCTCCATCATGGAAGTCCATATTTTCCCCAGTTCTAAAGGCGGATAAAAATCTGTCTAAATATTCTTCGTATTGGCAAATTTTGCTCTTAACTATTGATTATAAAATATTTATGGCTATCCATGCTACAAGAATACAGCAAATTCTACCATTTATAATTAACAATGATCAAATGGATTTATAGAAAACAGGAATACTTATGAGAATATTAAAAGAATATTAACCATAATGTTGTTGTTTGTCTTTCTGCTTTTTCCCGGTAAGGGGTTGCCACAGCGGAACTCTGGTCCGCTAATGATTGGCAGTAGATTTTTACGAAATGCCGAGGTGCCAGCTCGACACCCAACCTTCAACGAAGGCACGCCCATTTATGCAAGCATGTCTTTCGAATGCTACCCAACCATGGGGAGGACATGCAGACTCCACACAGAAGGCACTCCCAAGCCAAGCCGAGAATCGAACGGGAGAACCTCTTGCTGTGAGGTAACAATGCTACCGCCGTACTACCACGGCTATACTTTGTAAATAAAAAACATGATACTTTGATATTGATGAGTTTAGACATGAATAGTACATTTGACTCTGTTGATCAGAAATACTTATTAATGGTATTAGAGGAATAGAACATCTCAAATTGTTTTACACAACTTAATAATCTACTTTATGAGAACTCCTTTACCTACATAAAAATAGGTACATATTTATCAGATTCAAAATCAATTACCAAAGGAACTAAGCAGGATTGCCCATTATTACCACTATTATTTACTTTAATTACAGAACCATTTGCCACTTACATAAGACCGAGAACAAATATTAAAGGCATACAGATAAATAATAAATTAAATTCTAAAATTTTACTATTCACTGATTATATTCTTTTGACTTTATATGATAATAAAAGTTCTCTTAAAGCAGTATTCAATGCAATAGTACTTTTTCAGAAAAAAATCTAGACTTACTCTTAATGAAAATAAAACTAAAATTTTACTGATAGATACTAACCCTAATGATATAGAAGATATAGAAGAATTATTTTCCAACTATATAGTGGGGATAAATAAAATGCATATTTAGTAATAATGTTAACAATGAACATGAAGAATACAATATAAATAACTATACAAATATCATGACAATCATGAATAATCTTATTAATAAATGGAATAAGTTATACTTCTCCATGGAAGAGAGACTTTCTCTAATGAAAATGTTACATACAATACAATTTATTTCACTCACCCTCTCTCAAAAAAGTATAAACATTTAGCTCATTAATTCTTAATTTTCTTTGGTATCCCAACAAATGCAGAATATGATACAATCATTGTACAAGTGAATGGTCAATAGGAGAAATAGGTATTCCAGATATAGAACCATATTCATTATCATCAATAATAAAAACAATCTCTTTGTGGTTGAATAAAACTCAAATGCTAAATGGAAAGAAATACTAGAAAGTATATGTATGGAACAAAGCAGATAACACACTCACAGCAAGATATAGTTATAAATAAAAATATTCTTTGGATAGTAAAAGATTATTTATTAGAAAATAGAAACATTAGAATTAATTCCTGTTAAGTTTCTTTAATGTTAACTACTTTCAGAAATTTTATTTATAAAAACCCAAGGTCTAAGGTATGATTTTTTATTATTTCCTGTGCCATATACCCCAAACAATATATATTATTTTAATATGTATAAAATGAATAAGTTTAAGGAAAATAACTTGTTATATTGGTACCAGTCAATGGATGGAGAAATATTACAAACTGTTGAGTATACAACTGCTAAATTTAATCAAAGTAATGAAATGTGGTTAGATGTTCAAATGTGTAGGCAATCTATAGAAAAAAATAATTCATTTAATGCAAACTTCAACAAAAATGAAATGCAAAAGTTCACTGATCTGTTAATTATTTTGGCACAACAACAACAAGTTTAGAGAAAAGGGTTGTTATCCAAAATATATAAAATAATTAAAAATACATCAGAATATTTTAATGAAAGTTATTGGGCTTATTTTAATGCTACAAATAACTTTTATCCAAGTGATGAAGATGAAAAAATATGTTGTCATCCTCAAAACATGCTTCATCTTCTGTAAAGTGGAGATAGCTTGCGTGGAAATTTATTTATAGAACATTTATAACTCCACACAGAATAGCATTAATGTATAAGAAAAAAGTACACTACTGGTGATGTAACACAAACATTAAATAGATTGGCAAAATATGCTTTTGATTGCAAAGTTATTATATAATTTTTGGATAAAATTAATGTTTTTACATGCCTTATTTAATTATAACAATGCCTGATTGTGTAAAGAAAACCACTTTTATGGAGTATCTTATTGATTACAAGGAAGATAGTCATGAAGAATTGGAAAAATAAATTAACACCAGAAATGAAAGAATTCACAAATATTTCAACTGACGTTTGTCATTTAGAACTTCTAATAACCAAGATGAGAACAACAAGAGTCACAACTCATTACAACTGGCTGAAAATTAAAGAATTGCTAAGCAAACAATCACAAACCTAATGAAACAAAGACTCTTTTAGGAACATTTAAAGTTTTGGACATATAGAATACATCTTTGTAAATATGTGATTTATTTGTGTCTTCTATCTAATTTGTTTGTTTAATAAGTTTTATTTCCATATATATTTAAATGTTACAATAAGGTCTTTACTTGTTAAAAGTAATAAAATAGTCTAAAAAAAAGAAAATGCCACAAATGAAAAGACACAATGAAGGCTTAGATGAAGTATTCTGCAAGTCTGTTTATTTGAAATGCACTTTATGATATTTTCAGGCACATGAAGCAAAAGCTTGTTTTAAATAGAAGAGCCTTACACTGCAAAAAAAAAAAAAAAAAAAAGGAAAAAACTTAACTAGTATGCTTGGCAAGTTCCAAAGTAATATCAACACTATCTATAATATTTTACAATAAAGTAAATCAATTGCACTAAGTCTTTGCTTAAATGAAAGATATACCTCAGTCCAGCACTGGATGAGAATGTGTTGTATAAATACTGGGTCTATATCAGAACACCGAAGAGGTGTTTAATCAAACACCTCTTCGGCGACACATAAAGAGGTAACGCACTAAAGCGCGAATGCTCAGAACACTGATTTCTTTCCCTGGGAAAGAAATAGGTAGCACAAACACACAAACACACACAATATAAAACATAACAATGTGGAGGGTTTCACCCCCAAACCCCCCAATGTGGGAAGGCTGTGCCCCCCCATGCACCCCTAACTAAATATACCAACTCAGAGATTGCACTACAGTGGGGAAAGGGGTAAACATATGGGGATGGCCAAGCGATTTCTTTCCTAGGGAAAGAAATCGCTGTTTTTAAGCATTCATGCTTTAGTGCGTTCGCTCTTTATGTGTTGCTGAAGAGGTGTTTGATTAAATGCCTCTTTGGTGTTCTGGTATAGACCCTAAAAACTGGGTAATTACTAATGCTGATAGTGTGATCTGAATGAATTTCTGTGATTAGTTAAGTTTATTGTTTTGTCATTATTTAATATTAGAAGCTTTTGGAATAATTAAATCAATAACATTGTTCCAAAGTAATATTATGTAGACTATGAAAATTTAGCCCTAACCCTGCTAATATATTTAGGTTTTGTGACATATCCCACATAGTTTGAAAGGGTATCACAGGACTGAGAATGAAAAGAAAAATGTCATCTGGAAATAATTATGTTTTCTCTTGTAAGTAACCATAATCAATATGCCAGTCTCCATCAAGGTTTTCCCTGATTGTATTGCAAGGGGCTGTTGAGCAGTGCAAACAACAGAGGACTAAGGACATCTCTTTCATTTGTTCAGTGATATATGAAGCTTGCAAAAGAGATAAAATTGCTTGCTGTAATGTAAATGAACAAATATCAAACAAACAAACAAATACATAAGTAAATAAATAAATAGATTTATTTAAAAGAATTGCACAAGCTGGTGGTTATTTAAATAATTATTGGATGAAATAAATCTGTTATTCTTATTTAAGTATGTTTCGCTTATGGAATCATGTGCTTTTTATTTCCTAGATCTATTAAGTGCACCAAAAGTGATAAGCTGTTTTTGTATACCTATAATAAAAATATAAAGCTTTTCTGATATGTGTTACATTTGCCTTTTTTAATATTCTTGGTGTATTAAATGGGACAAAAGCAAAATCTTAAGCCAAGTTTTTGTAACAATTGAGGGGTAATGTAATGATTCTGGATTAAGTAAAGAGGTAATGCAACAAAAACAAAGCACATGTGGAATATGCAGGTAAATTGTAATACTGACTATGCAGATTTAATGGTAGTGCACTAATGTAGTCTATGCTGGCTTTGTTTACATATGATTTTACACATATAAACACACACACACACACACACACACACACACACACACGTCTATGGACATCAGTTAATATATGCCATTTAGGGAGCTGAAAGGTGTGCTCATCACACAAACAGAAAACTGGAACAGATGATCACACTTTACACATTATTACTTTTTTTTCTGTGAGAGATCCTGAACAGTGTAGAGTGAGGAAATTAACCTTCCCCACTGTAGAGCAATCTTGGAACTGGAATATATAATTATCAGGGTTTGCCAGCTACAAAAAAGAATGTTTTTATTTATTTGTTGATTGATTTATTCATTTGCATTTTCAATTATTTGAAGATCAAACAATTTTCCTTGATCTTTTGCATTTTATTTACATGATTATACAACTGGATTTCATATACTGTTATAAATATGTATATTTAATGCTGTCATTAATGAATATTCAGAAACATCTGTGAATATTATATCAATTTCTGCATGTCAAAAGAAATGGAAAAAAAATGATCAAATTGAAAAAGAGAAATAAAGGCTTTCATTTTCTGATTAGTCAACTAACAAAATATAACAGTCCACACACAAACATAATTATCTAGATAGGGATGCTATTAGGGAAAGGGCTTCTAGTATGGTAATTGATAGGACTGGGGTGACTGCCTGTGGATGGAGTAGAGATGGCAATATCCATCCATCCACCCACAACACTTTTTTTCCCCAGTTTTGCTCATGGAGTCAGGGTGTCACTTTAACAGTGACAAACATCTAGAGTCCATGTTTATACAACTGGATGACTTGTGTACCTCTAAACCTTGGGTCTCTGTATCTACCATGCAAGTCAAACTTACTATCCTTCAAAAGCATGATATTTCTAGTGGCCCTCTTGGACTGCAACAGCCATAGGGCCTTCATCCTGTGAGACAAAGTGAAAGTTTTAACAAGCTACTACTCAAAATCTTCATAAAAGTCCAATTTTATTTTATTTTATTTATTTTACATTTGTTGACAGGGCTGGTCCAACTAAATATATGTCCATTTTCAGCAGAGGCCCGGGGAGAAAAGCTCCAAGTGAAAACATCAAACATTAAAAAACAGAGTTACAAATATAACTCAGAGAAAAATAATTTCAGCCAAAGTACACTAGAATTCATAGAACCTGTACTTGTAATGATACCCTCAATAAGGTTACACATGATGAAACTGCAGTGGCATTATAGGAATACATGGAGGCAGTACAACCAGTCTCTTATGGTGATGGCATCTCATTACATCTTACAAAACAAGAGCAAGAAGGGTAGAGCAATCAAGGCTGGCAAAAATGAGTCTCATTCTGTCAGGACCCTGTGAGAGAGATCTTGTCAACAGATGCCAATGACACAGCTGGCCAAGTCCATCAAACTGCTCAAGGTTCAGAACCAGAAGATCTATATCCAAAGAAAAAGGCGCATCAAAATGAAAGAAATGTTAGTTGTAACCCAAGCACTAAAGGCATTCAATCCAAATTGAAAAAAAAGGAGTGATTTAGTCACAGACAACCTAAACATAATGTGATTAATTAACAAATAGGGAGGGAGGCACTCTTACACCCAGTGTGGGCTGTCAATGATTGATTTTTAAATAGTCCTACAGTCAGGTATTAACCTAAAGACAACAGCAAAACTTGTTTGTGGACCACTCAAGCAGATTTGAGACAGACCCCTTAAGTGGGTGCTGAACAGGGATATGTTCCTACAATGAGTCTGCAGGTGAAGCTCAACAGAGAAAGACTTTTCTCTCTTCTTGGAGAAACATATAACTAAGGAAATTCTGTTGCAGAACACAACACCATCAGGTTCAGGCAGGGGCCACCTTTTGCATCAGCTGGGAAGGTCTGTTTCTATATCCATTCCTTCTAATCATTTTTCTTCCAAGGTTCATCCAGAAAGCAAAGAATGAGGTGCCAGTTATGGTACTGATAACATCAGCAGCACTGTTGTTTCTTTTCTGACAGAGATGTACAGTGAGAAACTATTCACACTGCCTCTGTAATTGAACCTCTTAACCCAGAAAAAGAGGGCATGATATATTCATAACTGACAATCATGTAGATGACAGGGTGAATAATATCTTCTTTCTCTGTTTTAGGCATCAGTTGACAGTGATGTTAAACTCATGGGAGAAGCTAGGTAGCCTACCACGAGAAAAAAATAAATCTTGACTACTAAAATGGAAGCACTTCTTCCTGTGGTGACAAAAGAAAATCCAGACATTTATCAGCTTCAGTCTCTGTGACTCTGAGCTGTTTAGGACAGAGCTGATGTATGTCTCCATGTCTATAGACCTGCCCTTTAGCATCTCTTGAACCAGTCTCTCAGTTCATTCCCTCATTCTCACTTATACTGCCAAGTCTGCAGCTTGAGTTCTGAAATGGAAGTGCAGTTAAAGAAGCAAAGTCAGGATCACGGCCTAATCTAATTGTGTATCTTAAAACCATGACTGAACATCTTTAACTGCATATAAGGAAACATGATTAGCTTCCATTTTGAAGAAACAAGAGGATATTAAGTTTCCATTTTTTGTTTTAGGTAATATTCACATTTTGCCCCAGTGGCCATGTTAACACATGCTACATGCACTAGCAGTCACTAGCAGTAATGGCACTGTGTAAAGAACAGTTGTGCTTGGGGTCTACTAGAGGTGTTTATGTGCTAGTAATTTGTAGAACACCAGCTCAATGTCATAAATCTGAAAAAGCAAATGGTTGAACTCCCATTAGCCTGATCCCCTCCCATGCATACCTCACCTAAAAACAAGCTCTATTCATTATATAGCCCTATCAGAAACCTAACCCTAACTTTAAAACTCCCATTCAATTCCCAGTCTGATTCCTTAGTCCCAAAAATAAAACCTAACCCTCCACCCTAAACCTAAATTCCCTAATCACTCTATAAGCTTAAAACTCCCTTTGTGCATTTAAAAAGGGAAACTTAGTAGGGCATATAAAATATTGCATGACAGCTATAGGAATCAGTCAGAAGGGGTTAGAAAGGACTCTGAAGATAGACTGGATAAGCAATTCACAAATAAATAATAGGAGGATATATGTATGGCTCTGAAAAAATGTATCATAGTCTAGAAGATTTAAGATATTTTTGTTTGGAAGTGTTTTCATGGTTATTTTGTATTCCAAGCAGACTACAAAGATTTTTTTTCAGGTGTTTTGCAAATGTTGGAGGTGCGATGGCGAAGAAAGAGGTAACTGGGGACATATAGAACATATTTTGCGGAGTATAATGAGTTTGCAAACTTAAAAAATTCCTGTGGTCTACTCTTTCAGAAATATTTGGTAACCAAATTGGTGTAACTAAGGAAATTTATTTTTGAGCTGTGATACAGGATCTGAATTACCAAGACATAGTAAAGCCTTGCCAAGTTTAATTCTGGTGTCTGGAAAAAAAGCAATTACTAGAAAATGGAAATTAAAGTCTAAACCAACCATATCAGAAGAAGTGAATATTGTAACAGAGATAAAATAACTGTAGGTAAGCTCTTTATAAAAGTGTAGGGGCAAATTAAATAGAAAAAAATGGGAATTGTGGGAACAATACATACGTAATAATGTTTTAGAGGAAGAATGAGGTTTAAGGGAGAGCAGCATAGCAGGTCTTAGGCATAGGCTAACTAGGCGGCTGCCAAGCGCACCACTCTAGCAGGCTCACTTTTCCAGTATTTATTTAATGTAGGTAGACCAGGATTCGGGCATCAGATGGTGTGGTGGGAAGCAACATGGAGACCTTTAACATACAGCACCAGTTGACCTAAGGCCGCTCCTGGAGAGCAGGAATTGAATGAGCTATGTAATGATCAATTGACAATGATTGTCTAAAAGATTATATGTAATGCATAATGTTAGCAGTTGATAACATGTCAGTATGGTTTATTTTCATTTATATAAACGTATGACTGCCTATGCCACAAGTGATAATTCAATAAACATGTTTTTGTTTAAAAAAATACTCCCTTCCCACATTCTAAACCTAAGACTCCAGCTCCCCACAACATAAAATTCCCTTCCTGCTCCTTCCATACTGAATAATCCTAAAACCACATCCCCTCTATAATTCTAACCCTGGTCCCTCCCAACACCTGCTTGCCCAACCTCATACTCAGGTTTAGGCTTGAGCAGCAGCCTACATGAGCTACAAGGCATTCAAGTCCCTGGCATTGAGACAGTGGTTTTCCAGTGCTTGGACCTTGAGGACCTATAGGAAACCAAGTGCTAGATGCAAAATACAAAGTTTCCATGATATGGTAAACTTTTTTTTGCATTGGACTCCTTCCCGCTGTTATACTGCAGAGTTATGAAGGCTACTTCCAGATATTCCATCTAGATTTGCAAAGATTATCGACATCACTAGCATATGAGTGAATTGGATGGAAAGGTGTCTCTGCAGCTCAAGATGGAACCAGATGGTATAAACATCTGCGTTTGGCTCCCTGGTCCTCAGAGTTTAGAGCTCATCTTGTAAACAAATGAAAAACTGTTTACTGATACCACTTCTAGGAACGTCTGGAAATCATTTTGCCTGTTGTTGTTAACATACATGTTATGGTTTTGGAGAGAATAACTAACTCTGGGCACAGATCACAGGTAAGGTCACAGGCTCTCATGATGCTAAAACTTATACAGTTACTTGTTGTGTGTTAGCTGTGAAATTCAGATTTGGTAGAACTTGGAGTGTTTATGCTTAACAGAAGTTTCTATAGATCAATGTGGTTTAGGGACATTGTAAAGGAAGTATTTTATTTAAATTATAGTAGGGCAGGGTGATATGTTAATTAGAAGATGGACTGGGTAAGAAGCAGTGACTGTATTATTTACATCTGAAACTGATGGGATTGACTTTGCTACGTAAATGACTTAATACTTTGAATTAGGAAAATATGAGAGAATTAGGTAATTAGATCATTTTAAAATCTCAGCTAAGCAATAGCTTAACAGGTGGTAGAATGAAGCAACATGTTGAGTGTATTATTATGGACAGACAGAAATAAATTGGATCCCATTTTAAACTCTTCCTGAATGTTCCATACTATTTCATTTGTGGAATTTAGATTTTCAACTTTCTACTTTAGTGTTATATGGCTGTAAATGTATACAGTTGTCTTGTAATCTCTTTGTGTTTTTATATGGCTATTGAATCCTGAATTGTGTACGTATTCTTGTTTATTAAAACATGCAATTTTACATACCATGATAATCCTATTTTCATTGTGCACTGCTTGTTAGGTAACGAGGTAAGTACACTGGGTGGTGTGTAGGTAATAACAGGCTGGCAGTTTAACACCAGCACCAAGGTGTAGAGGGATAAAGCCCTACCTACAGCGCAGGTGATCCAGGTTTGATAAGTGACTTGGGAATCTGAAGGACAAGGAAGGATGGGTGAGCCCATCAGGGGGGTCAAGTGTCTAGTCACTCCTTATGGGAAGGTGCGATCATAGTGAGGAGTTCCCTTAGACATAATAGGTGACCACAGCTGAGGAGAACAGGAAAACTAAGGGATAGGTCATAAATGAAAAAGAAAATCCCAGTTAAAGCAGTCGGTGGCATGACTCCCTCAGATATCCTTTGGTTCCATGCACTAACATGTACCTAATACTATTCTGAAATGTCCCCATGGAAAGTATTGCAGAATGTACTGCATATACTGCCTATAAGTGACAGGTTTATGACAACAACTACACCTGCAAAGTGCTATACTCTATTTTTCTGTCTATAAATGTCCCACTGTCTTTCTAGCAGTTAATTATTGCTGAACAAGAATGCTTATCCATCCGCTGTATATATATTTATATATATAATTTTTTTCAAGACTAAGTCGGTTGCTTTGTTCCTCTAGCAATAGATTTAAGTTTATGTAGGCACATCAGCTAGAGATCAGCATTTTGTCTTATCTTCTAACAGAGTTATGCTTTAACCCTGAACTTCAGATCCTTTGGAATACAGGTGGGATACTATAGACTGCGCAGCTAGTGTTTTGTTTCTTTGTATTTTGGTAACTATGGGGGGAGCAGCAACAGCCTGAAGTACTTTTAAATTGTTCAAGTTTTTAACTAAGTGAGGCTTGTAGGTTGGTCATGAGGGGAACTCCACAGAGGTGAGATGGTAAGAGGTAAGTGATAGCTAGAGTTACCTTGGCAGAGCTTGTTAGGAATTTCTTTAGTCTATGAAGGCTGGTTAATTTTTGATGGGTTATCTTTTTATTGTCGTAGATATGTAAATCAAATTTAAGATTGTCTATTATCATGCCAAATATTTCAGCATGTGGGGTAACTTCAATCGTGGTATTATTTAAGGATGAACCTTTACATTTCTTTTTTTTTTAATTAAAATTCAACAGTGGTAAAGGCAACTTGAGGAGTAATTCTCTGAAGATGTATTAGGCTGCCTGAAATGCATTTTAGGGGAACATGAGGAGCAGATAAACAGTCATTCCTCATCTTATACTCATCAGAATGACTTGTTCAGGGTAAACAAAGACAGAGAAGAGATACTGCATCAACCATTCGTTTCAAAACCATTCGGAATTCCTGTGATGAAATGGAAACATAGCCATATTTTGGAAGAATTTAGGGATGGACAAAAGCAAAGATGGGAAATTGTCTAGATTGTATTACCCTAATGTTATGAAACGCACCAAAACCATCTGTTCACCTTGTTAAGAATGTCAAAAAAGTGCCATATCCTGAGTTCAGACAGCCTCTGATACCCATGACTTTGATGGAGGTGCTATTTGAATGGATAGCCATGGATCTTGTAGGTCCATAAGTTAAGTCTGGTATAGGCTACCAATACATCCAAGTGATTTCTGCATTTGTCAACTGAAACAGTAGAATTACAAAAAGCCAACAATCAATGAGCTAGTTTTACATTTCTCCAGGTAGGAATACCCAACGAAATACTCTTGTCTCAAAAAACCTTATTAATGCCCAGGGTAATGCATTAGTTTTGCTGATATTTTAAAATAAAATAGTTAAGACCTTCAATATACCAGCTACAACTTGATGGATTAGTGGAGCATTCAATAAATCTCTCAAATCTTCTAAAGAGGGTCATATAATGAGATGGTATGAATTTCATTCAGCTTATTCCTTAACCCCTTTTTGCTGTACGAGAGGCGGTACAAGATTCAATAGTATTTACTCCATTTCAGTTACTGTATGGCAGGCATCCCTGAGGCTTGAGCCATACAATGAAGTAGCTTTCACTTCACTTTAAAATGTGATCGCTCTTTTTACTCATTTACAAGGCAGGGTAATTGTAATGTGAATAGTTATGCACATATGTAAAGGGCATAAGAGGTACAACAGAATGCATGTAACAAAAATGTCAGACTTAGGCATTTAAATCAGAGGACAGAGCATCTGTGTTATTCCCTCCTGCTGAAAATGAATTCTTATCCGGGTAACATGGATCCTTTGAGGTAAGAGAAGAAAAATAAATGAATTAACTACAAGATGAGAGGAACAAAAAAAGAAAAGCAGTGAAGATACTTTGCATAAATGTGCTAAACAATGGAAGGAAGTTAATGCTTCTTCAGTCAACATTGCAGATGAGACAGATTCTAGTAGAGTATTGGGAAATTCTATCCCTGCTGTTCAAATAGATGAAACATTGTGTGAGGTCCAGAAATAAGGAGTGGGATAATTATTACTGAGAAGACTTTTTCTTTTTTTTCAGAGATGCCTGGGAGGATAAATGTAATAAGGTATCCTACTGACACTATAGCTGGGGAAAAGGTAAACCTAAAACTCTGCAGGATATTAGAGTCCCCAGTAAAAGCTTACAGTAAGTGAAGAAGTGGTAAAATACTTAAGTTATGAGTCATTGAGGCGTTAGAAGGTTCTGAAACCTCACAGCAGGCCCTCAGGTGCATATCTTGATGACATTCTATTCTATTTAGAAAATTGGGAGTCATGTTTAGCCCAGGTGCTTGCTATGACAAACTCATTAAGACAGACAAGACCTGAAATGAGTACTGCCAAAAGTAAACTTTGTATGACAGAAGTGAGGTACATAAAAGGGACAATTAGACCCAAAACAAGCCAAGTGTCATTTACTGAACTATACCAATTAACAAACAAGTGAACACATTTTTAGGCTTAACAGGCTAGTATAAAATGTTCACACCCAACTAACACAGCCTGTACTTAACAAAATAACACAGGTTAGACTTTACAAAAGATACAATGTCAGTCCAGATAAAGATAGGTGAGGCTTTTAACTAATAGGAAACTAGATTATGCCCAGAACTGGTTTTGGTTGCTTTGTCTTTAGTTAGCCTTTTGTTGCATATACCAATGCATCAGAAGTTGGGTTAGGAGCTGTGTTATCGCAGGGTATAGGTAGTGAGGAACACCCAGTTTGCTACTTAAGCAGAACGAAAAGTAAGACTGAGAAGAGAGGTTCTGCAAACAAGAGGAAATATCTTGGTATTAAATTAGCACTGACTTCCATTATGGTATTATTTATTAGGATGCAGCTTGGCAGCTAAACATGAATTCCTGGAGTAGTTTTACTAACAACAGGATGTGACCACTAGATTAGATAAGTGTGCCTTGTGGTTATGGCCATTCCTTTTCACCAGCAGACATAAGCTTGGCATTAGCCTCCTGATAGTGTATGTGTTTTCCTGGTCTCATATATCATGCCATTCAGTAGAGGACCAGGGTTCTATGCCAGGTGGGTAGAGTTGTCACCTACTGAATAGTTCAGATTTTAAAAGCTGCTCTTTTGAGGTGGCATATGTATATCTATCTAAATATGTATATATATATATATATATATATATATATATATATATATATATATATATATATATATGTACCATATAGTGTGGCATGACTTTAACAATGGTGCATAGATACAACACATTATGTTGGTCAAATCAGGTGAGGTTAATCAAGCAAAGTGCTGTTAAAGGCAAGGATTGTGATAAAAATACAGAGATATTCATTTCTGTGGGAGACAAAGAGTTTGTAAATGCAAGAGTGGAGACACTTGGAAGAATTAGAATCTTAAGAAACATTTTACTATCTAGGGAATATGTGGATATAATTGTGGATTACCAGAAGACATCCTGGAGATTTATCTTGAAGTATCAGAAATTTTCCTCAGGATTTTTCTGTGGAGTACTTGAATGCCAGGAGCTTACTTGTGAACTTAGTTATGGATAATATCTGACCTGCAATACACTGTAAAGGGGGTCATAAGAACTGTGAAACCCACTTAAAAGACTTTAAGCATAGAACTATACTATGAATGACGCAAACTCTTTATGTTTTCTTTAATTGACTATTAAGTTTACCTTCTTATATTGTAAATAAATTTCCTTTGAATTTACAGAACGTTTCCAGTGTGTTTACATGCTACACACATGAAAGCATTTTTAATATAAGTTATATGCTGACCATATGTAAGACTGCACAATTATGTGCTTATGCTATAAAAGGGGCATAAACTTTTAATATAGCTTCAGGAAACTCATGTACTGGAATTGCATATTTAATCTTTCGTCCTTTCTTTTTTATTTGAAAGTAAGAAATGTTATATTAATAAAGTTATAAAAAAGTACATTTTAACAGATGTTCATATGCAAAACATGATACTTTTCATAGTGTCTCTAGTGTTGTTACACAAAACAGTCATATGATGGTAGGTAAGCTGTCTGTACCTAGAAATCATTTTGGTTCACTTTCTAAGTAAATCTCCTACTTTTTCATGTTTGCCCCTTGTATTAAAGATAAATAAGAGCAGGAGGATATGGGGGACACAATTTTATTCTTGTTGAGTCTTTCGGCTTTTTCCCGGTTAGGGGTCGCCACAGCGGAACTCCAGTCCACTAATGATTGGCAGAAGATTTTTACATGCCGAGTTGCCAGCCCTGACGCACAACCTTCAACGAAGGTACGTCCATTCATGCATGTCCCTACACAGAAGACGCTCTAGCTGAGAATCGAACTTGATGTCTTACTGTGAGGCGACGCTACCGCAGTACCACCACTGCAGTCTGGCCACAATTTTATTCTACTGTTTAAAATTTGTGTTGCCCAAACAGCATCTAGAACAATTGGGAGTACTACAATTTGTCATGTCACCATTTGATGATATTTGAAGGATTGTGTATCTTTATGCAAAAACTTGTATTGCTAACAGTACAGTGCTTTGGTTGTTACACTACAGCGCTTGCTGTTTAAAATTTCTCCAAAGCTGGTCCACTTGGATTAACAGAAAAGATGAAAGTCCTCTCAAGTTTCCATTATTTTCTAAGTTTGTGTGGCAATGGAGGTCGCATATTTTTGAAATTGTTTGTACCTTTACATTTAAGGCACATTAAGGTACAATTCTTCTAGAAATGCAATATGCATTAAGATTTATGCAAGAGTTTATGTGACAACATTTAAACTTGCACTCCTGTGTGTTCTAGTTATTTCAGCTGTGATATTTCGAACATCAGTTAAGTATGACTTGATGTTTCATAGATGCAAATAGCAGACATAAACACATGGGGATGAAAAGAGAGAATGGACTGAAAGAAAAGAGGGCAGAAGGGGAAAGAAAATAAAAGGAGAAGAAATAAGTACCAGATAGGAGCTTAGCATTCTTATAAATAAGAGCAGATATTCTGGTAGGTGATGGTACTCTGAGGGCAGAATGCCTATTTATTTTGTAAACTAAAGAGATTTACACTGCTTTGTAAATATGTGAGTTACTGAGTTCAGGTTCTCACAGTGATACAGTAATCAGACTTCAAATGATGTGATTAGAAAATTAAATGATGTTCAACGATTAGGAAGTGTGGTGCTTAACAAAATAAGGCAAAGGCTTTTTAAGTATTATATCGAGGAACCAAAATTTAAAAAAGCGTAAATTGTATTGAGTCTAATGGAACACAAAAACCTTTAATGGTCTCTAAAATTAATTTAATATAAAGTAAGACAGTAGTGCTTTCATGCACAATATTGTCATTTGGACTTTGCCGGAGTTAAGAAAATGAATCCAAACACTCAACTTTAAATAGTATCTTATGTGTCCTGTGCATCATAATTTAGAGGTATATTCATCATTTAAAATTTACCATCACACACAAGATAAAATAATAAACATATTACAAAAATATCAATAAAATTATGAATTAATAAATAAAATACATGAATCTGAAAGGCCATACACACCTTGAAGGCTCATCAAGCAGGACCCTTGTCCTATTCCTCAGGTCATAAATTAAATAAATAATTCATATTTTATTTGAAGCATTACATTAAAACTGCCACTACACTACAATTCCTTATATTCCAGTTTTGTTTCCCAGGCTCCTGCTCTTGGATTTCTGGTTATTCTCTTTATTATTCCAAAGTGAAACTCTTTGAAATTTGGACATATTGAATGTTTGTGTAATGGATTATGTTCATTCACATTATTAATGTCAAAGATGTGCTCGTATATTCTCTTCCTTAAAGTCCATTCAGTCGTAGCTATATAAAATGCTTAGCAGGTATTACATTTAGGCAAATAAACAACTCCAGTGGTACCATATTTTTGTTTCCTACCCCCATATCAGTGATGTCATACCATATTTTTGTTTCCTACCCCCATATCAGTGATGTCATACCATATTTTTGTTTCCTACCCCCATATCAGTGATGTCATACGTGAAATCATTACTATTGATAATGATAAGGACATCATTTTGTGCAACTTCCACTACTAAATGAGACAGCATGGAAAAGCCTTTATGCCTAAATCAATAAGTAATACCTGATACCATTCTTAACTCGATATAGAATATATAACACTTGTTTTAAATATTTAGAATTGCCTAAAGAAAAGTATAATCTAACATTTTACCAAAAAATGTAATATGGTAAACTATTCTACTAAGAGTAATACTTCTCAAGCAAGAGTGGTAGCAGTTTGTAAGGAGCAGGCACCATTTTTGTTACACTAATGGCAGCTGATGAGAGGAGGGAGTCACAACCACTACAGGATCACACGATCAATATATCCTGAATAAAACCATGTAGATATACTCTCTATATAGCTTCAATAAAATGTATTGATAGCTTCATCAATTTTATCAAACTTCCTGTTGTGTTACTGCTTCTGGGATTTCAAAAAAGATAAGAGATGCATTACACCTGCTGGACCATTTATAAATCATCCAGTATTTGAAACTATTAGTCTAAAAAATGTTAGTATTTGACTCAATAACTTTGGTCTGCTCTACTTTAGATGCATGTAGGAAGTATCAGTACTCATAGCTTTTCTCCCCTTGTATTCAGCTTACCGGCTTTTCTTTTTAAGACAGAAGTTATTCATAATGTTTAACTTGATTCTGAAGATTTTTTAGTTTGTTCTCTTTAACACTTTCTACTGAATTCCTTAAATTGTTAAAAAAGTGTAGGAAAACTTTCACCCAAACACTGCCAGTAAGGAGACCCAGTACCAAAGGAGGTAATCAGGAGGAATCAGGTGTAAAGCATTCAAGCATATTTTATCAGTGGGAGTGGAAAGCACTAGGTACCCTATCTACCATATAAGGAGTGTTTCTGGCCCAGAAATTGTAGTTATTGGCCGTTTGGGCAATTTTTCCATCTCTCTCGACTTTCTGATTTAAAAGCCGCATTTGTACTTGTTTCTTTCCTGTAACTAGTCTAGTTCAGATACAGATTCTTGGTTTTAGTCCTTGAATTTGGTTATTTATGCTCAGCCATTGTTCAGAACTAAATAAGTTACAAATTACTAGAGCACTTAACCTTCCTCATTACCTAGAGGAAAACAGTTTTTGTACTTAATTTCCTCACTTGCTTAGAGAAAAACAGCTCTTGTACTCACTTTCCTCACTTGTCTAGAGGAAAATAGTTTTTTATTCAAGCATGTCCAAGGGTCAGCTCTCAGTGTTCTCTCCTGTCTATCTGATGAATCTGGGCATCTTGGGGCAATGTAGCAATTGCCTCATGTACACAAAGAACCCTCTCCTACCACCCAACACTACAACCTGTGAGAGATGCACTTATATAGCCAAACTGGAGGTTAAAGCTCTCTCCATCCAAGATTGAACTTGACAGTCAAGAGGAGAAGGTAAACACTTGCACCACACCACACTCATCACGCAGTCCCACTAAATGCACACCACCAAAATCCACACATAGAAACACAAAAACATTCATGGAGGCTCTCAATAATAATCTCCTCAAGCAACAGAGACCTCCAAAGCAGAAACATAAGCAACCTCCACTCACCAACACAACCCAAATGACACATAGCCCACAGACTCAGTGTGCCACTCAACCACAGGCCATAAGGCAAAACAACGCATACCCAACACACTAGTCATACATGACTCTATTGTCAGGCACACTGATGTCCCACTCACCAGGCTAAACAAGGAGAAGGTTACTGTCAGCTGCCTGTCTGGTGCCAGGAACCGCCACATAACCCATGCACTCAGGTCACTTCACAACAAGTACAAATATGAATCTGTCATTGTCCATATTGGTGTGAATGACCTGAGATGTACCTCCTTGGACTACATGAAAAGAGACATGGAAGAGCTCTCCAATCTTGTAGCCCAGGCAGGTATGACCCTAGCCCTGAGTAACATCCTGCCATTGCCCAGAATGATACTGCAGTACAAGGACAAAATGACTGACTTCAACAATTGGCAAAGCTTCTGGTGTCATTCTAAGGGTATCCAGTATCTGTCTGTCTGGGATGACATGGTCGACAGACCACGATGCTTTGCCAGAGATGGGCTGCATCTGTCACCCCTGGGATTCCAGATACTGGCTAAGGCTCTTGCCACCCCTATAGTGCCATTTTTAGGTAAGGTTCAAGTGACAAGTTCACCACTGTAACAAGAACAGGCAAGCAAAAACTGAGGGTAATGCTACTCAATGCTATAAGTCTAAATCTCAAAATGCACTCCCTTGAGGCACTCCTTAAAATGGAGAACATCAATGTGTGTGCAGTGACTGAGACCTGGTTCAAGGCTGCAGAGTGCACCCCTGCATTACCAGGCTATAACTCATACAACACTTTTTGTCCATCTAACCTGGACCGGAAAACCAAAGGCGGAGGTGTGTCCATATTCATTAAGGATATCCACACCTCCAGAATAGTTGCTCAGCATAATGCATCTGGGCAAAACTGCAATCCAAATTGTAGCTTGCTACAGATCCCCCACCAAGCCCCAGGATTCCCACTCCTCTTTTCTTGATATACTGGAAAATATTAAGGTTCATCCAAACACCCTAATAATAGGCGATTTCAACTACCCCACCATTAACCGGGAAAACTACTCATGTACCAACTCCTTTGCTTAACGCTTTCTGGAATTCATAAATTTTAATTCCCTGGATCAATGTATTCACACCCCACCAGGGGCAACAATATCCTAGACTTAGTCATTACCAACATGAGTGACCGGTGTTCCACACCTGAAGTCAGCTCCTCGTTGGTCCAAACCGACCATAAGCTAATCACCCTAGATATGCACATCCAACCCTCACCCCCCATTAAGGAAACCATGGTAAAACATTTCTCCAAAACAAACTTCATGCTTCTTAAGACAGAAGTGGCAAACTTCATGACACCCATGCAGATGGACAATACAGTTATGACTGCTGAATCCTACACAAATGCATTCTATAAGCACTTACATGAGTGCATGGATCGTGCTATCCCAAACAGAAACAAGATGCTATCCTCCAAAAAAAGGAAGCCAATCTGGTGGTCCCCTGCCATAAACAAACTCTACAAAAGAAGGAGGAAACTGTTGCAAAAGAGAGTAAAATCCCATGAGTGGAGGAGCTCTCTGGTCAGCCTCAGTAAGAATCTAAGATCCCTTATAAGATCATCCAAAGCTAGCTATGAAAACAAATACACCACTGATTCTAAGGACAACCACAAAGCATTCTATAACTATGCCAGGAATCTCAATGGCAATACCCAGATCTGCTCTGAGTTACAGCACAATGGCATGGAAATTACATTACCAACTGATATTGCCAACATCCTGACAGATAGGTTCAGTGCTACCTTTACCCCCATCTCACCCCCTAAAGGGCCCATATCCATACAGGAAGAATGCAGAGTCCCTGTAATCACAACTACACAGGTTAAAGCTGCACTCTCTAAAGCCAAAAACACAGCATCCATGGAACAGGACAACATCCCAGGGTGCGTTTTACATGAACTTCAGAACAAACTGCCTCCCCACCATGTTCAATCATAGCCTCACATCAGGCTTTGTGCCCACTGAATGGCACACAGCAACAGTTATCCCACTCCACAAAGGGGGAGCCACCACTGATCCCAGGAACTATCACCCTATTAGCCTGACAAGCCTGGTCTTTAAGGCCATGGAACATATCATCATGGAACTCATAAACAAAGACATTGGTAACCTCCAAACTCTGGACCACACCCAGTTTGGGTGTGTGAAAGGCAGATTATGCCACTTGAACCTGAACAACTTCTTTGAGGCAGTCACCAAAGCTGTAGACAAGGGTAAGGTGGTTCACACAGCCTATCTTGACCTCGCCAAGGGCTTTCATCACCATCCCCTATTCTGGAATTATAGATAAACTCACAAAACTAGGTATGAATCCTTACATCACAAGATGGGTTGCCAACTGGCTCACTGACAGAACTCACACTGTAAAGGTTGCAGACTCCAAATCTGACTTCATACCAGTGCCAAGTGGAGTACCACAGGGTTCAGTCCTGGGACCTCTCCTGTTTAGTATCTACTTCTCTGAAGTACAGGCTAACTCAGAAGGCCTTTGGCTAATGAAGTTTGCAGGTGACTGTAAACTAGGAGCCATAGTCAAGTCCCCAAATGATGTGGACATCCTACAGAAGGGCCTTATTGAGATAGATGCCTAGTGTCAGAGCCATGGGCTCAAGCTCAATGCCAAAAAGTGCATTGTCATCCCCTTTGGTAAAAACTCTATCCCCATGAACTACCACATAGGCGTCAGTCTACTTAATGCCAAATGTGTGATAGGAGACCTTGGGACCCAGGTGGACAGTAGTTTCCCCTTTGATAATCACATTGCCACAGTAGTCATTAAACCCTTCTAGGTGGTGCACCTCATCACAAAATGGTTCTCATCCAGGAAAAAAAAGGTCATTGTTCTCCTCTACTAGACCCTCATTAGACCCATTATAGTGTACAATGCCCCTTTTGGAATGTACCTCACAAGACATCTGCAGCAGCTGGAATGGCAACAGAAGTACCTAACAAAGAGGATTACTGGCTTCAAACAGATGCCTACACTGACTGTCTCAAAAAATGTCATCTTTACTCTGTAGCATATCACCTACTCTGAGGTGATCTCTGCCTAACATGTAAAGCTATGTCAAACCCAGAACTGTTGGACATGCTGCACCTAAAGAAATCCCAATCCCTCCGAGCTACACACTCTAGGGACCTAAACATTGTCACCACAACAAACAGGACATGCTGGAGGGATAGATTCCTGTCCCAGAGACTTTCCATACTCTGGAACAAGTTACCCATGTATGTCAAGCAAAGTTCCTCATTAGCACTCTTCAAGAAAAATCTTGAAAAGTGGATGGGAAATAGGAAATACACCCCAGTGATCACTTCTGTAGCTCTGCTCAACAGGGGCACAGGAAAATAACTTTCTTGTGTGGCGTAAGGCAGAAAACATTGTTGGCAAGGCTTACTTAGGCCCTTGGGCCAATAGCCTAGTACCTACCTATGAACCTATGAAGAAGAGCAAAACTTAAAGCTTGCTCTTCTCCTTTAAACTGTTTTTTGAAGGAGGCAAGCTCCCCTCACCCCACAAACTTATATATACCAAATCTGAGATTGCCATAGCTCAAAAAAAGGGGAACATTCCTGGAAATGGCAATTCTGACTTGGTATATCTAAGTCTGTTCTTTCAGCCATTCGGTCTCTGTGTTTTGGGATTTTTTTCTAATGGGTCCTGACATTTCAAGTGGTTAACCAAAATTGTCATCTACATTTCTTCACATGAGCCTGAATCTCCATAATCAATTTTTTTACCTTCTCTGCAAATGGAGCTACTTAGTCTTCTACTCTGATGTCCTCATTTCTTCATCTGTCCCACAGTGTACATCTTGTCACCTGTCTCAGACACTTTATTTCCATCAGCTATAGCTTCATCAGCTGTGCTGCCCTCATTGCCCAGGATACTGGTTGCACCACTGTTTTGTAAGTCGTACTTTTCTGCTTTGTTGGCTACAGCCCCTTTATTCTAGCTAGCATATATTCATACGTACATGCATACAAGTATTTCAGTCATAGGTTCATAGGTAGGAACTAGGCTATTGGCCCTAGGGCCTATATAAGCCTAACCAAAAGGTACCCTGGCTTTCACCACCCAAGAAAATTATTTTCCTGTGCCACTGTCCAGCAGAGCCACAGAAGTGATCCCCGGGGTGAATTTCCTATCTCCCATCCAAACATCAAGATTTTTCTTGAAGAGTGCTAATGAGGAGCTTTGTTTGATATAGATAGCTAGTTTGTTCCAGAGAATGGGAAGTCTCTGGGACAAGAATCTATCTTTCCAGCATGTTCTGTTTATTGTGGTGACAAGGTTTAGGTCCCTAGAGCATGTAGCTCAGAGGGACTGGGATTTCTTTAAGTGCAGCATGTCCAAAAGCTCTGGGTTTGACATAGCTTTGCGTGTTAGGCTGAGATTGCCTCTGAGTAGGCAATATGCGATGGAGTAAAGCTGCAGTTTTTTGAGTCGGTCTGTGTAGGGCATCTGTTTGAGGCCGGTAATCCTCTTTGTGAGGTATTTCTGTGGCTTTTCCAGTTGTTGTAGATGTCTTGTGAGGTACATACCAAAAGGGGTGTTGTACTCTATAATGGGTCTAATGAGTGGCAAGTAGAGGGGAACATTGACCTCTTTTTCCCTGTATGAGAAAGCTTTTGTGATGAGGTGTGCCACATAGAAGGATTTACTGACTACTGTGGCGATGTGATTATCAAAGGAGAGACTACTGTCCATCTGTGTCCCAAGGTCTCTTATCACACTTTCAGTGTTAAGTAGACTACCACCTATGTGGTAGTTCATAGGTACAGAGTTTTTACCAAAAGGGATGACAATGCACTTTTGGCATTGAGCTTAAAGCCATAGCTTTGACACCAGGCATCTTTCTCAGCAAGGCCCTTTTGTAGTATGACCACATCTTTTGGAATTTTGATTATGGCTCCTCGTTTGCAGTCTTCTGCAAACTTCATTAGCCAAAGACCTTCTGTGTTAGCCTGTACTTCAGAGAAGTAGATACCAAACAGGAAAGAACCCAGGACTGAACCCTGTGGTACTCCACTTGTCACTGGTCTGAAGTTGGATTTGGAGTCTGCTACTTTCACAGTGTGGCTTCTGTCAGTGAGCCAGTTGGCAACCCATCTTGTGACATAGGGATTTATTCCTGGTTTAGTGAGTTTTTCTACAATTCCAGAGTGGAGGATGGTGTTGAAAGCCTTGGCGAGATCTAGATAGGCTGTATGAACCACCTTACCCTCATCTACAGCTTTGGTGATCACTTGAAAGAAGTCTATCAGGTTTAGGAGACATGAATTGCCTTTTACAAACCCGAATTGGGTGGGGACCTGAGTTTGGAGATTACTGATGTCATTGTTTATAAGTTCCATGATGATACGTTCCATAGCCTTGCAGACCAGGCTCGTCAGGCTAATTGGGCGGTAGTTTCCGGGGTCCGTGGTGGCTCCCCCTTTGTGGAGTGGGATAACTCACTGTGCGCCACTCGGTGGGCACATAGCCTGAGGTCAGGCTATGATTGAACATGGTACTTAGGTGAAGTGCCAGTTCATTCTGTAGTTCATGTATGACACAGCCTGGGATGCTGTCAAGTCCCATGGATGCTGTGTTCTTGGCTTTGGAGAGTGTGTTTTTACCTGTGCAGCTGGGATTACAGGAACTTTGCATTCTTTTGGTATAGAGATGGGCCCTTTAGGGGATGAGAGGGGGTAAAGTTAGCACTGAACCTATCTGCCAGGATGTTGGCAATATCAGTTGGTTCTGTATATTTAGTGCCATCGTGCTGTAACTCAGAACAGATCTGAGTGTTTCCATTGAGATTTTTGACATAGCTATAGAATACTTTTTGATTGTCTTTAGTGTCAGTGGTGATTTTGCTTTCGTAACTAGCTTTGGAGGATTTTATGAGGGATCTCAGCTTTTTACTGAGGCTGACCAGGGAGTTCCTCCAATCATGGGATTTTACTCTTTTTTGCAAAAGTTTCTTTCTTCTGTTGTAGAGTTTGTTTATGGCAGGGGACCACCAGATTGGCTTCCTTTTTTGGAGGATAGCATCTTGGTTCTGTTAGAGATTGCATGATCCATGCTCTCGTGTAAGTGCTTATAAATGCATTTGTGTAGGATTCAGCAGTCTTACCTCTATTGTCTGTCAGTGTAGGTGTTTTGAAGTTTGTCACTTCTGTCTTAAGAAGCGTGAAGTAACATTTTTTGCAGTGGTTTCCCTAATGAGGGGGGTGGGGGTGGGGGAGGGATGTGGATGTCTAGGGTGATTAGCTTGTGGTCGGATCTGACCAATGAGGAATTGACCTCTGATGTGGAGCACCAGTTGCCCATTTTAGTAATAACCAGGTCTAGGATATTTCTGCCCCTGGTGGGGATGTGGATAAGTTGATCCAAGGCACTGGAATTTATGAATTCCAGAAAATGTTGAGCACAAGAGTTGGTACATGAGTAGTTTTCCCAGTTAATGGTGGGGTAGTTGAAATCACCCATTATTAGAGTGTTAGGTTGTCCCCTAATATTTCCAGTGTATCAAAAAATGAAGAGTGGGAATCCTGGGGCATGGTGGGGGATCAGTAGCAAGCTACAGTTTGGATTGTGGTCTTGGCCAGAGTTAGTTGCACTTGGATAATCTCGGATGTATTATGCTGAGCAACTAGCCTGGAGGGGTGTACATCTTTAATGGATATGGACATGCCTCCGCCTTTAGTGTTTCGGTCCAGGTTAGGTGGCCAAAAGATGTGGTATGAATTATAGCCTGGTAATGCAGGGATACTCTATGGAGCCTTGAACCAGGTCTCTGTCACTGCACAGATGTCTATGTTCGCCATTTTAAGGAGTTTCTCGAGTGAGTGCATTTTGAGGTTTAGACTTCTAGCATTGAGTAGCAATACCCTCAGATTCTGCTTGCTTGTACCTGTTATGGTGGTGAATTTGTCATTTGAACCTTGCCTAATAAAAGCACTATAGGGGTGGCTAGATCCTTAGCCAGTATTCAGAATCCCAGGGGCGACAGGGGCAGGCCATCTTTGGCAAAGTATTGTGGTTTGTTGATCATGTCATCCCAGGCAGACAGATACTGGATCCCCTTTGAATGACACTAGAAGCTTAGCCAATTGTCGAAGTCAATCATTTTGTCCTTGTACTGTGGTTTAATTCTGGGTGATGGCAGGATGGTACTTAGGGCTAGGGTCATACCTGACTGGGCTACAAGACTGGACAGCTCCTCCATGTTCCTTTTTATGTAGTCCACAGAGGTACATCTCAGGTCATTCACCCCAACATGGACAATGACAGAGCCATATTTGTACTTATTGTGGAGTGACCTGAGTGCATGCATTATGTGGCAGATCCTTACACCTGACACGCTTTGACAGTAACTTTCTCCTTGTTTAACCCTGTGAGTGTAACATCAGTGTGTCTGACTATAGAGTCACTTATGACTAGAGTATTGGCTACGTTGTTATGCCTAAAGGTCTGTGGTTGAGTGGCACACTGAGTTTGTGGGCTATGTGTCATTTGGGTTGTGTTGGGGGGGTGGAGATTGCTTGTGTTTCTGCTTTGGAGATCCCTGTTGCTTGGGCAGTTTTCTACTGAGAGCCTCTGTCAATGTAGGTGTGTGTTTTCTGTTTCTATGTGTGTGTTTTTGTGGTATAGGTTTTGAGGAACTATGTGATGAGTGTGGTGTGGTGCAAGTGTTTACCTTTTCCTCTTGACTGTCTAGTCCAGTCTTGGGTGAAGAGAGCTTTGCTTCCAGTTTGGCTATATACGTGAATCTCTCACAGGTTATAGTGCTGGATAGTAGGAGGAGAGGGTTTTCTGTGTACATGAGGCAATTGCTGCATTGTCCCAAGATGCCCAGATTGATCAGGTAGACAGGGGAAAACACTGGGAGCTGACCCGTAGACATGCCTGGATAGGTGCTTCCTTGTTAAGTACTTGAAACTGTTTTCCTCTAGACAAGTGAGGAAAGTTGAGTGCTGCAGTAATTTGTAGCTTATTTAGTGCTTACAACGAGTACTGAACAAGTGCTGAGCTCAAAGAAACAGACGTGAGTGCTGAAACTAAAAAACTGGCTAGTTCTAAGAAACAAAATTAAACAAGAAGGCTTCCCTCCAACACAGAAAAGCTTGGGGGTTCAAAAGACCACAAACAGTCCTGGACAAAGCAAATCTGTATCCAGACTAAACTACCCACAGAAAAGGCAGGAAACAAGCTTAGAAACATTTTCTTTTATTAAGTGGAAAGAGAGAAAGGAGGAGCAGAAACTAAGAGGGTTGTCCTTCTCAAATGTTCTCCCAGTATTAGATAGAATGAGGTAATAACACTAGACTGGGAGGAGTGTCCCAGATCAAATTTACAGTGTGGGGGGGGGGATTGCAAAGCCACCAACTATAAGAACAGCATACAAATAGGGAGGGATGGCGGGATACAAAGTGCAGAAATGTTTCTCACAGCAGAAAAGCAGCAGTAAGCCTTTAAATGAAAGTTTTAAACACATAAAGGAGCCTCTAGAGAAAGCTTTTAATTGCAAAGAAGTTATCAGACTCAAATAAGCCAAACAGATGCTTAATAAAAGTAGACAATTTCCAGTTAATACCTCACACACAGTGAAACTATCTAGAAAAGTATGCAGTAAACAAAGTGCTACAAATAAGTTGAAAAAATAAGCAAAAAAAAAAAAAACAGGATACTTAATGTGAGATATTATAGATCCGAGTTTGCTCAGTGCCCTTTCTTCAATTAACTCAGGGTGAAATGGCAGAAACACTCACAAACTTAACTTCTTAGGCAACAGAAAGTTGAAACCTGAGACAACTTTAAAAAAAGATCAAAAGAACCAATGAGGTGCTTACTCTAAGCTGCAGTCCAGGTGACCCAGTCAGCCAATGACCTTAAACAATACTCTCTCACTGAAATGCCTAATGGCTTTGGCTAATCCAATATGTCCTTGAACATGTGCGCAGACCCACAGCCTCCACAAACACTAGCCCCAAACAAAAGCCTGAATATGGACAATGCTAAGAATATCCAAACTACTTAGGTAGAAACAAACTGCAGAAATTTTTCTCACAGAAGAAAAGAAGCAGTGAGCCTTTAAATTAAAGTTTTAAAAGATAAAGGCGCCTCTAGAGAAAGTTTTAACTGCAAACAAGTTATCAGACTCAAACAACCCAAACAGATGCTTAATAAAAGTGGACAATTTCCAGTTAATACCTCACACACAGTGAAACTAGCTAGAAAAGTATGCAGTAGACAAACTGCTATAAAAAAACTCAAAAATAAGCAAAAAGAAAAAGGATACTTAATGTTATATATTATAGATCCGAGTTTGCTCAGTGTCTTTCCTTAGATTAGCTCAGTGTGGAATGGAAGAAACAATCACAAACTTAACTTCTTAGGTAACAGAAAGTTGAAACCTGAGAAGACTTTAAAAAAAGCTCAAAAGAACCAATGAGGTGCTTACTCAAAGCTGTAGTCCAGGTGACCCAGTCAGCCAATGACCTTAAACAATCCTCTCACTAAAATGCCTAATGGCTTTGGCTAAAACAATATGCCCTTGAACATGTGCTCAGACACACAGCCTGCACAAACACTAGGCCCAAACACAGCCTGAACATGGACAATGCTACAAATATCTACACTGCTTAGGTAGAAACAAGCCAAAGAAATATTTTTCACAGCAGAAAAGCAGCAGTGAGCCTTTAAATGGAAAATTTAAACAGATACAGGAGCCTCTAGAGAAAGCTTTTAACTGCAAACAAGTTATCAGACTCAAACAACCCAAGCAGGTGCTTAATAAAAGTGGCCAATTTCCAGTTAAAACCTCACACACAGTGAAACTAGCTAGAAAAGTATGCAGTAGACAAAGTGTTATAAATAACTCAAAAAATAAGCAAAAAGAAAAAAAGGATCCTTAATGTTATATATTATAGATCCTAGTTTGCTCATTGTCTTTCCTTCGATTAGCTCAGTGTGAATTGGCAAAAAAATTCACAAACTTAATTTCTTAGGTAACAGAAAGTTGAATCCTGAGACAACTTTAAAAAAAGCTCAAAAGAACCAATGAGGTGCTTACTCTAAGCTGTAGTCCAGGTGACCCAGTCAGCCAATGACCTTAAACAATCCTTTCACTAAAATGCCTAATGCCTTTGGCTAAAACAAGATGCCCTTGAACATGTGCTCAGACATACATCCTCCACAAATACTAGGCCCAAACACAAGCCTGAATATGGACAATGCTACAAGTATCCACACTACATAGATAGAAACAAACTGTAGAAATGTTTCTCACAGCACAAAAGCAGCAGTGAGCCTGTAAATGAATGTTTTAAACAGATAAAGGAGCCTCTAGAGAAAGCTTTTAACTGCAAACAAGCCATCAGAAACAAACAACCCAAAAAGATGCTTAATAAACCTGGACGATTTCCAGTTAATTCCTCACACACAGTGAAACTAGCAAGAAAAGTATGCAGTAGATAAAGTGCTATAAGTAACTCAAAAAATAAGCAAAAAACAGGATACTTAATATTATATATTATAGATCTGAGTTTGCTCAGTGTCCTTCCTTTGATTAGCTCAGTGTGAAATGGCAGAAACACTCACAAACTTAACTTCTTAGGTAATAGAAATTTGAAACCTGAGACAACTTTAAAAAAAGCTCAATAGAACCAATGAGGTGCTTACTCTAAGCTGTAGTCCAGGTGACCCAGTCAGCCAATGACCTTAAACAATCCTCTCTCACTGAAATGCCTAATGGCTTGGCCAAAACAAGATGTCCTTGAACATGTGCTCAAACACACAGCCTCCACAAACACTAGGCTCAAACACAAGCCTCAATATGGACAATGCTACAAATATCCACACTACCTATGTAGAAACAAACTGCAGAAATATTTCTCACAGCAGAAAAGCAACAGTGAGCCTTTAAATTAATGTTTTAAAGAGATACATGAGCATCTAGAGAAAGCTTTTAACCACAAACAAGTTATAAGAATCAAACAATACAAACAGATGCGGAATAAAAGTGGACAATTTCCACTGAATTCCTCACACACAGTGAAACTAGCTAGAAATGTATGCAGTAGACAAAGTGGTATAAATAACTCAAAAAATAAGTAAAAAAACAGGATATTTAATATTATATATTACAGATCTGAGTTTGCTCAGCGTCCTTCCTTCAATTAGCTCAGTGTGAAATGGCAGATACACTCACAAACTTAACTTCTTAGGTAATAGAAAGTTGAAACCTGAGACAACTTTATAAAAAGGCCAAAAGAACCAATGAGGTGCTTACTCTAAACTGTAGTCCAGGTGACCCAGATTGCCAGTGTCCTTAAACAATCCTCTCTCACTGAAATGCCTAATTGCTTTGGCTAAACCAAGATGTCCTTGAACATGTACTCAGACAAACCGCCTCCAAAAACACTAGGCCCATACACAAGCCTGAATATGGACAATGCTACAAATAACCACACTACTTAGGTAGAAACAAACTTCAGAAATTTTTGTCACACGAGAAAAGCAGCAGTGAGCCTTTAAATGAAAGTTTTAAACAGATAAAGGAGCCTCGAGAGAAAGCTTTAAACTGCAAACAAGTTAATAACTTAGAATCAATTTTGCATGCAGGGTGAGCTTTCCTCTAAGGAACAGGTAGTTGAGCAGGGCTTGGAAGGAGTTGAGTTGAGAATCATTGTGCCATTTTCACAGGGGGTGTCTTCTACTCCCTGCTTTAGAAGTGGGAGCCCCACTGCTTAGGTCTGTTCTTGGCCTGAGACTGTAACCTGGGTGGTCTGCTGTTCCTGGGTTTGGACTGAGAGGAGAAAGCTGGAAGAGGCTGGAAAGGACAATTCTTTAAAGAATGATACTACAAAATCTGGGAGGAGGCTGTACTTGCAAGAAATCTTTAACAGTGCATAGATTTAGCTTTCACTCCATCTTTTGGAGAACTTCTGCTTTGTTGCCAAACAGAGGCGGTCTTGGTTTAAGGGAGCATCCAATGGTGGCTTTACAACATGATCTGACAAGTTTGTTCCTTAAGCCAAGCATGCCTTCTAAGTACAGACCAAGTGACAGCAGCCTGCAAGATGCTTCTAAAGTCAAAACCATTGCAAGTTATGTTTACCAACATTCTGCAAACTGCATTAAATCCTGTAATTTTGACAATATTCAGCACAGTCAGGAATCAAAATCAATCAGTAAGCAGAAGTATATGCCTTCTTACCATCTGTCCAAGGCTCTAGAATATCAAACGGGCAGGGTTTGTAACCAGTAACCTTAATAACCCTTTGGTCCTTAGAATGAATGTCTATGGATCTGCAGTGGGATTCTTGAAGGCCAGACTTGTGAGGTCAGGTACTCTATTACCCGATGTAAAACAAATCACCATCAAGAAAAACAAGTAGCTTTTTCTTACAAAGCAGAGCTTTTCGGTCAAACAACCTTCTTCAATGCTAAACATCATAATACATTTTCTCATTCATTTAAAAAGGAGCAAAGAAACGATACAATGTGACCCCACAGCCATCCAATCACAAAAGTACTCTTGAAATTAGTACTTATAAACACAAATTACATAAATCCACTTCAAAATCTTATAAAATATTATAAATTATATATTGCATCCTAACAAGGACAGGCTTAATATTAATTTGTTATTGTTTATACCTGATTTCACTATCTGTACCAAGTATCCACACTCATATTTTTTATTTTCTAAACAATTGTTTTCGATCCCACCCTCACATCTTTATATACATTCTCTATTACTCAAAGTAAGGTGTGGTCTATGCCTTTATCTAAAATGTCTTGCATTTTCTAATGCATTCTTATCATTTTTCCTTCTATTAACCGGTTGTGTTCTATTATCTTGGTCTTTTAACCTCCTTGTCGTTTCCTTACATAAAAATGATCTGCACTTTGAGTGTGGAAATAGACCACATTAACACTATTACAGAGTTGCTACATAGATAAAATTAAACTTCCGATATTGAAGTGGGATGTATAAAATTCTTCACTATTTAGTTTTTCTATATCTACACAACAGCTTCGTGCCATATAGGTATTAAGTCTCATATTTCTGCCCAGTTTATTTTTAGCTAAACTTTTAAAATCCTTAAAACAGGTTTTACTTCAAACTTTAGATTCTTATGTAAAAATGGTTTAGAATCTATTATATTATATAGTTCAGAGCAAAGCTAAGAGAATTACAATTTTTTCTATTATTTTCTATGGATTCTTTGGATTCTTAAATTATGTGTAATGCTTGATATCTAATCTTGTTTTCTAAACTCTTTCTACTGTGTTTTCCTTGGCTAAAATTGGACTTGCATCCTCACTTCAGCTATCTTTACCTTTCAACCATTTCATGACATAGTTATAATTATACCCTGTACTAACAAACTCTTCTATCATGTTATTCAACTGATGTTCAAACATAGTCCCATCAGTATTTATCTTACTTGCTCTATATATCTGGGCCTTTATTACTCCTCTAAAGACGTGTGTGTATGTGTGTGTGTATATGTGTGTGTGTGTGTGTGTGTGTGTGTGTGTGTGTGTGTGTGTGTGTGTGTGTGTGTGTGTGTGGTGCATACTTTGCCAGTGCAGGTATCTATTAGCCTGTACTAACTTTCTTACACTAATTAATGAATGATATTTTCCTTCCTTTCCTTTCAATAACGCATCCAAAATACTATACTGTCAGCTAGAACAATTCATTTTACAAAACAAAAGGAATTTTATAGTATTGTTTAGATAGGCCACATATTCTAGCAATTCATCCACATGTTTCACTCATATAAAAAAAAATCTACAAATCTTGAATAAAATTCAGTCTTATTTACAACTTTGCATCAATACTCATACTTTCTCCCACTGATGAAGCATAAAGTTAGCATAGGCATTAGCCAGGGAGTACCATGGCCACACACCTGTTCTGCAGAACAATTCACTCCTCAAAATAAAAAAAAGTTGTCAACACTATTTCAGCAGCATTAAACAGATTTTCCACATCTATTGTCATGTCGGTCTCTGCAGTTCAAAAATTCTCATATGAAACCCCAGAAATCCATACTCGTCAGTATGACTGTAAACAATGAAGTTGTATCTAATATTATAGCCCTTATAGTGCAAATCTTTCATTCTCCTATTATCATTACCCATGCTTTCAATTTATTAAAAGTCAGTAGTATCCTTAATTACTCAGGACATATTTTTACAGTGTATCTGGAGTAATTCAAGTTCTGATGAAATGAAAACGCTCTGAAGTGGTTGCGGTGACGGTGGATGCAACGGTGATTGCAGTCGCCGAATGGTAACAATATGTACATTTTAACTGCGGATGCCTCGATAACGGCCAGATTGTGGGCATCTGTTTAATGCTGAAACATGTTGACTCGTATTTTGAGGAGGGTGTTCTGCAACAAGCCCAGGCTAATGGTATGCTATCGTGAAAAATAACAAGGTAACCAAACATCGTACAATTGGACTGGTTATTCAGACCAGACCCCAGCATGTGGAATGGAGCATGGATGGTGGCCTGTGCTCTGTGCAAATGGTGTTCTGTTGTTTCAGTGGTGTTTAGATCGTTGAGAGGAAGGGTCGCAATGTGAAGGCCTGAACCTGCACTTTGGGTAATGAGGGCCCAGATATGGAGTGAAGTAAGATAAATGCCAGTGGGACTGTGTTTGAACATCAGTTGAATAACTAGAATAGTTTGTCAGTAGTAGGTATAACTATAAAAGATATCATGGAGTGTTTGAAGCGGTAAAGATAGCCAGAAATGAGGATGCAAGTCAATTTTACAGCCAGGAAAACAGACAGTAGAAAGGGGTTTAGAAAACAATAAGATTAGATATGTTGCTACATATAATTTAAGAACAAAAGAACAAAAATTGGAGTATTCTCTTAGCTTTGAACTACATACTATGATAAGATTCTAAACCATTTTCATTTAAGAATCTAAAAAGGTTTGAGAGAAAACTCTGCTAAAGTTTAAAAGTTTAGCTAAAAATAAATAGAGACAGAAATATGGGACTGTGCCCCATAGCCTTGTGGCTGTTGTTGTCGATATAGAAAAACTGAATGATGAAGAAGAATTTATACATCCCACTTCTAATCGAGTTTAATTTTCAATAACCAACTTCGCAATAGTGTTAATGTGGCCACCTGTAAAGATGCAGATCATTTTAATAACAAATATTGAAGGTTAAAGGTCTACATAACAGAACACAAAATCAGACATTAGAAGGAAAATAAGAATGTCGGTTTAAGCACATTTAGATGAGGAATAGACCACTCCTTAAAGACTTTGGCTTGAGGCCCTCCAGCTGATGGATCTTGAAAGGGCATCTCGAGCTCTTTAAGGACCACTACGGGCAAATGATGAAACATATATTTATCTTGCCATGATTTACTACACCTCCCAAAGCTGCCTTCAGCAAAATAAGTACTCATTCTAATTTTATTTTGTTTTACTCTTGTCTGCCCTCATGGGGACGAGACATGGTGATCCCTTTGGAGCTAAGTCTGTCCTATAGTGGCAGACCAGGGGACAGAATTGCCCTACCATTTGTTGTCCAGACTACGCTTCATTCCTAGAATGGAACTCCTGAAAAACTGCCAAGTTTGAGTCTGCAGCTCATGTGTCATTGACTGATGCTTGAGTTTTACAAATGTTGTTCTACTGATGTGCTACACATTCACTGAAAGAAACTTGCAAAAGTGTCATCAAATTACACAGAGATAAAGACTTTTCACTAGGAAGCAGTTTCGAGTTCAGTTCTAGCCAGGTTACTCATACCATCTCTCTTCTCCTTCAGTGGGCTACAGTCTCACATTTCCAGCTTTGCTAGATTCAACTGGCCCAGTCAGCTTTGCATGACAACAGACAAAAAATTGCCTGGTGTGCTAAAACTGTTCCCCTTGTATGTCTCTTCACTTCACGAATAGCAATTCCCAAGAATAAAAGAATAAAAACAAACTCGTCAGTCCCAAAATTTTAAGTTAGTCCATCAATTTTTTAAAATATTACTTTGATAAAATATTCAACTTGTAATGCATTTGTGCTGACATGGTTATGATACATTACAACTTATTCTCAGTTTCTTAACAATGACACTCCCAAGCCTCTGATGTGGGCCTAGTACTTTCTTACTATTGCTTTTGGCTTAGTTTATTGTATGTTGTAGTGTTCTCATCCTCTCAGCAACAGACTCCTGGAGAAGCATATACTTGTATTGAAGAGTTGCAGCAGCTGTAGCAGTGGTACCACACTCAAAACAATGCACTCAAACATAGCACTAACCAAACCCCAAAGGAATGTATATGTCTGGAAACAAGCAGTGATGAAATTACTAGGAACTTCACTGAGCAAAAATTTTACTCTTAATTTCTCCATTTCATAATGCATAACGTACTTTTTGCCAACAAGGCCTCCACCTTCCACAAACACACAGCAACCCACACACCCACCCCGCGGTTTCTCCCTTCAGTTATTGCAAGTCAAGAATAACACTTTTAATAAGGATACCTACCGAACAAGTCTGCATAGGTGACTGGATATTTACCAGTTCTTATTATTAGCAGATGTGGTCCTTAACAGTTGTGTTTTAAACATTGTGACTGTGGTTATTACATTTCCTTTTAGCACATTTTGTTACTTTTACTAGTTATTTTTAAACATTGTTTTGGCCAGCATGCACACCTGCAAACTGAGCAACTATAGCTTTGTCATGCCACTGGGTGGCATAACAACAATATACTTGCTGTATCTTGTCCCAAATAGATCTGCCTCCACTGAATACTTGTAAAGTAAGGCAAGTACCTGCATTACTTGGTGTATTTTGTCCCAGACAGATTTACCTTCCTTTGTATTACTGGCACACCAAGGCTTTAAAATAGTGTTTCTGCAACTAACTGCTTACCTCTAATTTCCTGCTTAGACCTCTTCCTTAAACTTACATTACAGCTCCAAGTCTTCACTTTAACTATGCTGATTACTTTTCTTTGCAGTTTCTGTGGTGACAGATCTCTACCCGACTTTTCTGGTTATACCTTCCCCATTTTGTATCTCCTCCTCTAACTCCCTCACTCCCCATGCACATTTAACTAGTCTATATTAGTGGGTCTCATGGCCCTTTTGAAAGTTATCTTTTAGCCCTGTTTGGTGAGGAAGCTTCCCAGACCTTTTTTTTCAGTGTGACTGCACATCAGTATAAATAAATTTAACTAGTACAATACAGCCAAACAGACACATTTGGTGTAAGCAGAAACAAGTGGAGCGATACATTTAGTGTACACAGAAAGAAACAAGTAAGCCATTGATATAATTGGAGTTAGTGTTAGCCCTGCGCTTTCACGGGCTCACTCCGGCTCCCCTCCCCTGCTTCCCTATTCCCCATCCACTTCCCTAGTTCTACATTTTCCAACTGAACTTAGCCCGCCATCATGCTAACCGCAATCACTGAATTTGCCCCACCCTGTGCCATTTCCTTCTCTTCCACTATTCCCATCCTGTAAGCACAGTCTTCCATCTAACTGCCTTACAATCACGAAACACCTCTCATCATCCACCACACCCACCCCATCCCAAGCAGATCTCTCACTCGCTGACCGACCAACCAAACCATGCCCAAACTACCCAAACCCACATACACATACATCTCTTACTGTCTGGTGTATCCACACTCCCACTGCCCAACTTCTATCTCACCAACCACCAAAAACAGCAATTTATCCATATGCAAAAACTTCTTCCACTGACATTATTGTAGCACCCTTTTACTCCAACTGGTCCCATATCTGCAAACCTTCTTTATTCACCACTATGCACACAGATCACAGCCATCACACTGCCGGTCAAACAACTATAAAAGAGATTAAGACCCTAAACAAACTTCTCAATCTCTATTTTACTCAGAACCCAACTCATTGTAGCTACGTTGATATACACAGCCAGGCCCTGAAAATCTAGGGCCCCAGCCCTCAACCTGCATACGATACCCTACTCCACAGGGGCCAAATCCAGCTCATTTAAATTTAAATATTAGGTATTCTAAAGTCCACGACCTTTAAAAGCACACTACTCTCCTTTTGTCAACCTGAGATGAATCATACTAACAGAGACTTGGCTTAAATCAGGTGACGGAACCACTCCACCAGGTTACAATATGATTACGTGGTGATAGAATGGGTAAAATTGTTGCTGTAGTGGTGTATAAATCTCATTGTCAGCAGAAATGAACATAACAACCTAGACCTCGTAAAGTTGAACTCACTCTAACAAAACTAAAACTTAATGATAATAAACACATCAACATCATAGGGTGCTACATCCCATCAGGCAACAATATCCCCATTACAGAAAAACTCCTAGAAAGGATATCTAACTATCTCCCCCAGGAAAGCATAGTATTACGGGACCTTAATACTGACTGGCAAAACTGTTCCAGTCATAAGCCACTCTCCCATATTAACCTACATGGCCTAACCCAACTCATCACTTCTCCCCACAAGAACAGACAAGAGAACCAAACACTCTAGATTGGATACGTGTCCCACCATCACCGATATCCCTAACAGGATGTCTACCAGACGCGCAAGTAGTTACTGCCAAGCCACATTCTTACTCGGATCAAAATCACCTGACAGCCCAAATATCTACACCTAATTGAAACAAAAACACTAACTGCTTCAACTTTATAAGCAGCCCTAAAATGTGCAACTAGACCCCTAAAACTTACCTCTTGATGAAGCTGTGCTATATTTCAATACTACCCTCTTAAGCACATAATCATCACGCCCCTCAGGAACAACAACAGAATTAAACTAAAAATATGCCCCTGGTTGGCCCGACACAAAATCCTCCTCAAAAAAGAAACAGGCCTGGACCAACTACCTAAACAGTAAATCCCAATTGAACAAACAAATATATGTTGAACTACATAACAAAGACAAAAAATCACCAAAACAGACAAAACATCTTGCTACCAAAGTTACAGGATAAGCACGGAACAAACACAAAAATTCTAGGCAACAATTAACTCCTATTCTACAACCAAGGTAAAACAACTACCTAACCCCAAAATAGATGATAACCAAAGAAGACATCCCACACAATTTAATAAATACTTTCTGAAACCATGCAAACCCTTGCAAACAACCAACTCTGTAACATCTCTATCGCTGCAAATCACCCACACCCCCAACCAACAGCTGCCTCAGGTTCAGCTTCCACAGAACCAACCAAATCCATTGAAAAACTACTCACATAAGCTCAAACCAATGTCTATAGCTGCAGGTAAATTACCGCTGAATACCTCCACCTGGCTGCAAGCCATATCATATCCTGTCTCATCTAGTGCTGGGACCATCTCAGGTGTGTATAGTACCCAAGCTATGGAGAAAATATCACATATCATCCCTCTACATAAAGGAACCTCCTGGAACTCAGTAACTACCGCCCTATAGCCGCCTACCCCTTTGTCTAAACTTTTAGAGGGTAATACACAAGCAACTAATGAAAAAATATCTCCTGGAAAATAATTTAAATGCAACACAACAACATAACTGGAGCCTTCCATAGCACCTCCACTGCACTGGAGGAATTCACATTGTCAGCCACTTACAGGAAACAATGAACTCCTTGTATCTGCCACCATCCCTTGACTTGTCCGGCATTCAATATGGTTAACCACAATAAGCTCAACTACTAGCAACTCTAAACCTTAAACCTTATCACCCCTGCCATCTCCTGGTTCAAAAACTACCTGTGTTGATGCGTTTTACCTATTATATCACTACGAATTATATTGTAACCTGGTGGAGTGATTTCATTGTTAGTTGCCCTGGTTTTAAAACTAAGCCAAGTCTC
>NC_056743.1:1844409438-1844455348 GCF_019279795.1 Protopterus annectens | reverse complement strand
ATCAGTGATGTCATACGTGAAATCATTACTATTGATAATGATAAGGACATCATTTTGTGCAACTTCCACTACTAAATGAGACAGCATGGAAAAGCCTTTATGCCTAAATCAATAAGTAATACCTGATACCATTCTTAACTCGATATAGAATATATAACACTTGTTTTAAATATTTAGAATTGCCTAAAGAAAAGTATAATCTAACATTTTACCAAAAAATGTAATATGGTAAACTATTCTACTAAGAGTAATACTTCTCAAGCAAGAGTGGTAGCAGTTTGTAAGGAGCAGGCACCATTTTTGTTACACTAATGGCAGCTGATGAGAGGAGGGAGTCACAACCACTACAGGATCACACGATCAATATATCCTGAATAAAACCATGTAGATATACTCTCTATATAGCTTCAATAAAATGTATTGATAGCTTCATCAATTTTATCAAACTTCCTGTTGTGTTACTGCTTCTGGGATTTCAAAAAAGATAAGAGATGCATTACACCTGCTGGACCATTTATAAATCATCCAGTATTTGAAACTATTAGTCTAAAAAATGTTAGTATTTGACTCAATAACTTTGGTCTGCTCTACTTTAGATGCATGTAGGAAGTATCAGTACTCATAGCTTTTCTCCCCTTGTATTCAGCTTACCGGCTTTTCTTTTTAAGACAGAAGTTATTCATAATGTTTAACTTGATTCTGAAGATTTTTTAGTTTGTTCTCTTTAACACTTTCTACTGAATTCCTTAAATTGTTAAAAAAGTGTAGGAAAACTTTCACCCAAACACTGCCAGTAAGGAGACCCAGTACCAAAGGAGGTAATCAGGAGGAATCAGGTGTAAAGCATTCAAGCATATTTTATCAGTGGGAGTGGAAAGCACTAGGTACCCTATCTACCATATAAGGAGTGTTTCTGGCCCAGAAATTGTAGTTATTGGCCGTTTGGGCAATTTTCCATCTCTCTCGACTTTCTGATTTAAAAGCCGCATTTGTACTTGTTTCTTTCCTGTAACTAGTCTAGTTCAGATACAGATTCTTGGTTTTAGTCCTTGAATTTGGTTATTTATGCTCAGCCATTGTTCAGAACTAAATAAGTTACAAATTACTAGAGCACTTAACCTTCCTCATTACCTAGAGGAAAACAGTTTTTGTACTTAATTTCCTCACTTGCTTAGAGAAAAACAGCTCTTGTACTCACTTTCCTCACTTGTCTAGAGGAAAATAGTTTTTTATTCAAGCATGTCCAAGGGTCAGCTCTCAGTGTTCTCTCCTGTCTATCTGATGAATCTGGGCATCTTGGGGCAATGTAGCAATTGCCTCATGTACACAAAGAACCCTCTCCTACCACCCAACACTACAACCTGTGAGAGATGCACTTATATAGCCAAACTGGAGGTTAAAGCTCTCTCCATCCAAGATTGAACTTGACAGTCAAGAGGAGAAGGTAAACACTTGCACCACACCACACTCATCACGCAGTCCCACTAAATGCACACCACCAAAATCCACACATAGAAACACAAAAACATTCATGGAGGCTCTCAATAATAATCTCCTCAAGCAACAGAGACCTCCAAAGCAGAAACATAAGCAACCTCCACTCACCAACACAACCCAAATGACACATAGCCCACAGACTCAGTGTGCCACTCAACCACAGGCCATAAGGCAAAACAACGTACCCAACACACTAGTCATAGATGACTCTATTGTCAGGCACACTGATGTCCCACTCACCAGGCTAAACAAGGAGAAGGTTACTGTCAGCTGCCTGTCTGGTGCCAGGAACCGCCACATAACCCATGCACTCAGGTCACTTCACAACAAGTACAAATATGAATCTGTCATTGTCCATATTGGTGTGAATGACCTGAGATGTACCTCCTTGGACTACATGAAAAGAGACATGGAAGAGCTCTCCAATCTTGTAGCCCAGGCAGGTATGACCCTAGCCCTGAGTAACATCCTGCCATTGCCCAGAATGATACTGCAGTACAAGGACAAAATGACTGACTTCAACAATTGGCAAAGCTTCTGGTGTCATTCTAAGGGTATCCAGTATCTGTCTGTCTGGGATGACATGGTCGACAGACCACGATGCTTTGCCAGAGATGGGCTGCATCTGTCACCCCTGGGATTCCAGATACTGGCTAAGGCTCTTGCCACCCCTATAGTGCCATTTTTAGGTAAGGTTCAAGTGACAAGTTCACCACTGTAACAAGAACAGGCAAGCAAAAACTGAGGGTAATGCTACTCAATGCTATAAGTCTAAATCTCAAAATGCACTCCCTTGAGGCACTCCTTAAAATGGAGAACATCAATGTGTGTGCAGTGACTGAGACCTGGTTCAAGGCTGCAGAGTGCACCCCTGCATTACCAGGCTATAACTCATACAACACTTTTTGTCCATCTAACCTGGACCGGAAAACCAAAGGCGGAGGTGTGTCCATATTCATTAAGGATATCCACACCTCCAGAATAGTTGCTCAGCATAATGCATCTGGGCAAAACTGCAATCCAAATTGTAGCTTGCTACAGATCCCCCACCAAGCCCCAGGATTCCCACTCCTCTTTTCTTGATATACTGGAAAATATTAAGGTTCATCCAAACACCCTAATAATAGGCGATTTCAACTACCCCACCATTAACCGGGAAAACTACTCATGTACCAACTCCTTTGCTTAACGCTTTCTGGAATTCATAAATTTTAATTCCCTGGATCAATGTATTCACACCCCCACCAGGGGCAACAATATCCTAGACTTAGTCATTACCAACATGAGTGACCGGTGTTCCACACCTGAAGTCAGCTCCTCGTTGGTCCAAACCGACCATAAGCTAATCACCCTAGATATGCACATCCAACCCTCACCCCCCATTAAGGAAACCATGGTAAAACATTTCTCCAAAACAAACTTCATGCTTCTTAAGACAGAAGTGGCAAACTTCATGACACCCATGCAGATGGACAATACAGTTATGACTGCTGAATCCTACACAAATGCATTCTATAAGCACTTACATGAGTGCATGGATCGTGCTATCCCAAACAGAAACAAGATGCTATCCTCCAAAAAAAGGAAGCCAATCTGGTGGTCCCCTGCCATAAACAAACTCTACAAAAGAAGGAGGAAACTGTTGCAAAAGAGAGTAAAATCCCATGAGTGGAGGAGCTCTCTGGTCAGCCTCAGTAAGAATCTAAGATCCCTTATAAGATCATCCAAAGCTAGCTATGAAAACAAATACACCACTGATTCTAAGGACAACCACAAAGCATTCTATAACTATGCCAGGAATCTCAATGGCAATACCCAGATCTGCTCTGAGTTACAGCACAATGGCATGGAAATTACATTACCAACTGATATTGCCAACATCCTGACAGATAGGTTCAGTGCTACCTTTACCCCCATCTCACCCCCTAAAGGGCCCATATCCATACAGGAAGAATGCAGAGTCCCTGTAATCACAACTACACAGGTTAAAGCTGCACTCTCTAAAGCCAAAAACACAGCATCCATGGAACAGGACAACATCCCAGGGTGCGTTTTACATGAACTTCAGAACAAACTGCCTCCCCACCATGTTCAATCATAGCCTCACATCAGGCTTTGTGCCCACTGAATGGCACACAGCAACAGTTATCCCACTCCACAAAGGGGGAGCCACCACTGATCCCAGGAACTATCACCCTATTAGCCTGACAAGCCTGGTCTTTAAGGCCATGGAACATATCATCATGGAACTCATAAACAAAGACATTGGTAACCTCCAAACTCTGGACCACACCCAGTTTGGGTGTGTGAAAGGCAGATTATGCCACTTGAACCTGAACAACTTCTTTGAGGCAGTCACCAAAGCTGTAGACAAGGGTAAGGTGGTTCACACAGCCTATCTTGACCTCGCCAAGGGCTTTCATCACCATCCCCTATTCTGGAATTATAGATAAACTCACAAAACTAGGTATGAATCCTTACATCACAAGATGGGTTGCCAACTGGCTCACTGACAGAACTCACACTGTAAAGGTTGCAGACTCCAAATCTGACTTCATACCAGTGCCAAGTGGAGTACCACAGGGTTCAGTCCTGGGACCTCTCCTGTTTAGTATCTACTTCTCTGAAGTACAGGCTAACTCAGAAGGCCTTTGGCTAATGAAGTTTGCAGGTGACTGTAAACTAGGAGCCATAGTCAAGTCCCCAAATGATGTGGACATCCTACAGAAGGGCCTTATTGAGATAGATGCCTAGTGTCAGAGCCATGGGCTCAAGCTCAATGCCAAAAAGTGCATTGTCATCCCCTTTGGTAAAAACTCTATCCCCATGAACTACCACATAGGCGTCAGTCTACTTAATGCCAAATGTGTGATAGGAGACCTTGGGACCCAGGTGGACAGTAGTTTCCCCTTTGATAATCACATTGCCACAGTAGTCATTAAACCCTTCTAGGTGGTGCACCTCATCACAAAATGGTTCTCATCCAGGAAAAAAAAGGTCATTGTTCTCCTCTACTAGACCCTCATTAGACCCATTATAGTGTACAATGCCCTTTTGGAATGTACCTCACAAGACATCTGCAGCAGCTGGAATGGCAACAGAAGTACCTAACAAAGAGGATTACTGGCTTCAAACAGATGCCTACACTGACTGTCTCAAAAAATGTCATCTTTACTCTGTAGCATATCACCTACTCTGAGGTGATCTCTGCCTAACATGTAAAGCTATGTCAAACCCAGAACTGTTGGACATGCTGCACCTAAAGAAATCCCAATCCCTCCGAGCTACACACTCTAGGGACCTAAACATTGTCACCACAACAAACAGGACATGCTGGAGGGATAGATTCCTGTCCCAGAGACTTTCCATACTCTGGAACAAGTTACCCATGTATGTCAAGCAAAGTTCCTCATTAGCACTCTTCAAGAAAAATCTTGAAAAGTGGATGGGAAATAGGAAATACACCCCAGTGATCACTTCTGTAGCTCTGCTCAACAGGGGCACAGGAAAATAACTTTCTTGTGTGGCGTAAGGCAGAAAACATTGTTGGCAAGGCTTACTTAGGCCCTTGGGCCAATAGCCTAGTACCTACCTATGAACCTATGAAGAAGAGCAAAACTTAAAGCTTGCTCTTCTCCTTTAAACTGTTTTTTGAAGGAGGCAAGCTCCCCTCACCCACAAACTTATATATACCAAATCTGAGATTGCCATAGCTCAAAAAGGGGAACATTCCTGGAAATGGCAATTCTGACTTGGTATATCTAAGTCTGTTCTTTCAGCCATTCGGTCTCTGTGTTTTGGGATTTTTCTAATGGGTCCTGACATTTCAAGTGGTTAACCAAAATTGTCATCTACATTTCTTCACATGAGCCTGAATCTCCATAATCAATTTTTACCTTCTCTGCAAATGGAGCTACTTAGTCTTCTACTCTGATGTCCTCATTTCTTCATCTGTCCCACAGTGTACATCTTGTCACCTGTCTCAGACACTTTATTTCCATCAGCTATAGCTTCATCAGCTGTGCTGCCCTCATTGCCCAGGATACTGGTTGCACCACTGTTTTGTAAGTCGTACTTTTCTGCTTTGTTGGCTACAGCCCCTTTATTCTAGCTAGCATATATTCATGCGTACATGCATACAAGTATTTCAGTCATAGGTTCATAGGTAGGAACTAGGCTATTGGCCCTAGGGCCTATATAAGCCTAACCAAAAGGTACCCTGGCTTTCACCACCCAAGAAAATTATTTTCCTGTGCCACTGTCCAGCAGAGCCACAGAAGTGATCCCCGGGGTGAATTTCCTATCTCCCATCCAAACATCAAGATTTTTCTTGAAGAGTGCTAATGAGGAGCTTTGTTTGATATAGATAGCTAGTTTGTTCCAGAGAATGGGAAGTCTCTGGGACAAGAATCTATCTTTCCAGCATGTTCTGTTTATTGTGGTGACAAGGTTTAGGTCCCTAGAGCATGTAGCTCAGAGGGACTGGGATTTCTTTAAGTGCAGCATGTCCAAAAGCTCTGGGTTTGACATAGCTTTGCGTGTTAGGCTGAGATTGCCTCTGAGTAGGCAATATGCGATGGAGTAAAGCTGCAGTTTTTTGAGTCGGTCTGTGTAGGGCATCTGTTTGAGGCCGGTAATCCTCTTTGTGAGGTATTTCTGTGGCTTTTCCAGTTGTTGTAGATGTCTTGTGAGGTACATACCAAAAGGGGTGTTGTACTCTATAATGGGTCTAATGAGTGGCAAGTAGAGGGGAACATTGACCTCTTTTTCCCTGTATGAGAAAGCTTTTGTGATGAGGTGTGCCACATAGAAGGATTTACTGACTACTGTGGCGATGTGATTATCAAAGGAGAGACTACTGTCCATCTGTGTCCCAAGGTCTCTTATCACACTTTCAGTGTTAAGTAGACTACCACCTATGTGGTAGTTCATAGGTACAGAGTTTTTACCAAAAGGGATGACAATGCACTTTTGGCATTGAGCTTAAAGCCATAGCTTTGACACCAGGCATCTTTCTCAGCAAGGCCCTTTTGTAGTATGACCACATCTTTTGGAATTTTGATTATGGCTCCTCGTTTGCAGTCTTCTGCAAACTTCATTAGCCAAAGACCTTCTGTGTTAGCCTGTACTTCAGAGAAGTAGATACCAAACAGGAAAGAACCCAGGACTGAACCCTGTGGTACTCCACTTGTCACTGGTCTGAAGTTGGATTTGGAGTCTGCTACTTTCACAGTGTGGCTTCTGTCAGTGAGCCAGTTGGCAACCCATCTTGTGACATAGGGATTTATTCCTGGTTTAGTGAGTTTTCTACAATTCCAGAGTGGAGGATGGTGTTGAAAGCCTTGGCGAGATCTAGATAGGCTGTATGAACCACCTTACCCTCATCTACAGCTTTGGTGATCACTTGAAAGAAGTCTATCAGGTTTAGGAGACATGAATTGCCTTTTACAAACCCGAATTGGGTGGGGACCTGAGTTTGGAGATTACTGATGTCATTGTTTATAAGTTCCATGATGATACGTTCCATAGCCTTGCAGACCAGGCTCGTCAGGCTAATTGGGCGGTAGTTTCCGGGGTCCGTGGTGGCTCCCCCTTTGTGGAGTGGGATAACTCACTGTGCGCCACTCGGTGGGCACATAGCCTGAGGTCAGGCTATGATTGAACATGGTACTTAGGTGAAGTGCCAGTTCATTCTGTAGTTCATGTATGACACAGCCTGGGATGCTGTCAAGTCCCATGGATGCTGTGTTCTTGGCTTTGGAGAGTGTGTTTTTACCTGTGCAGCTGGGATTACAGGAACTTTGCATTCTTTTGGTATAGAGATGGGCCCTTTAGGGGATGAGAGGGGGTAAAGTTAGCACTGAACCTATCTGCCAGGATGTTGGCAATATCAGTTGGTTCTGTATATTTAGTGCCATCGTGCTGTAACTCAGAACAGATCTGAGTGTTTCCATTGAGATTTTTGACATAGCTATAGAATACTTTTTGATTGTCTTTAGTGTCAGTGGTGATTTTGCTTTCGTAACTAGCTTTGGAGGATTTTATGAGGGATCTCAGCTTTTTACTGAGGCTGACCAGGGAGTTCCTCCAATCATGGGATTTTACTCTTTTTTGCAAAAGTTTCTTTCTTCTGTTGTAGAGTTTGTTTATGGCAGGGGACCACCAGATTGGCTTCCTTTTTTGGAGGATAGCATCTTGGTTCTGTTAGAGATTGCATGATCCATGCTCTCGTGTAAGTGCTTATAAATGCATTTGTGTAGGATTCAGCAGTCTTACCTCTATTGTCTGTCAGTGTAGGTGTTTTGAAGTTTGTCACTTCTGTCTTAAGAAGCGTGAAGTAACATTTTTTGCAGTGGTTTCCCTAATGAGGGGGGTGGGGGTGGGGGAGGGATGTGGATGTCTAGGGTGATTAGCTTGTGGTCGGATCTGACCAATGAGGAATTGACCTCTGATGTGGAGCACCAGTTGCCCATTTTAGTAATAACCAGGTCTAGGATATTTCTGCCCCTGGTGGGGATGTGGATAAGTTGATCCAAGGCACTGGAATTTATGAATTCCAGAAAATGTTGAGCACAAGAGTTGGTACATGAGTAGTTTTCCCAGTTAATGGTGGGGTAGTTGAAATCACCCATTATTAGAGTGTTAGGTTGTCCCCTAATATTTCCAGTGTATCAAAAAATGAAGAGTGGGAATCCTGGGGCATGGTGGGGGATCAGTAGCAAGCTACAGTTTGGATTGTGGTCTTGGCCAGAGTTAGTTGCACTTGGATAATCTCGGATGTATTATGCTGAGCAACTAGCCTGGAGGGGTGTACATCTTTAATGGATATGGACATGCCTCCGCCTTTAGTGTTTCGGTCCAGGTTAGGTGGCCAAAAGATGTGGTATGAATTATAGCCTGGTAATGCAGGGATACTCTATGGAGCCTTGAACCAGGTCTCTGTCACTGCACAGATGTCTATGTTCGCCATTTTAAGGAGTTTCGAGTGAGTGCATTTTGAGGTTTAGACTTCTAGCATTGAGTAGCAATACCCTCAGATTCTGCTTGCTTGTACCTGTTATGGTGGTGAATTTGTCATTTGAACCTTGCCTAATAAAAGCACTATAGGGGTGGCTAGATCCTTAGCCAGTATTCAGAATCCCAGGGGCGACAGGGGCAGGCCATCTTTGGCAAAGTATTGTGGTTTGTTGATCATGTCATCCCAGGCAGACAGATACTGGATCCCCTTTGAATGACACTAGAAGCTTAGCCAATTGTCGAAGTCAATCATTTTGTCCTTGTACTGTGGTTTAATTCTGGGTGATGGCAGGATGGTACTTAGGGCTAGGGTCATACCTGACTGGGCTACAAGACTGGACAGCTCCTCCATGTTCCTTTTATGTAGTCCACAGAGGTACATCTCAGGTCATTCACCCCAACATGGACAATGACAGAGCCATATTTGTACTTATTGTGGAGTGACCTGAGTGCATGCATTATGTGGCAGATCCTTACACCTGACACGCTTTGACAGTAACTTTCTCCTTGTTTAACCCTGTGAGTGTAACATCAGTGTGTCTGACTATAGAGTCACTTATGACTAGAGTATTGGCTACGTTGTTATGCCTAAAGGTCTGTGGTTGAGTGGCACACTGAGTTTGTGGGCTATGTGTCATTTGGGTTGTGTTGGGGGGGGTGGAGATTGCTTGTGTTTCTGCTTTGGAGATCTCTGATGCTTGGGCAGTTTTCTACTGAGAGCCTCTGTCAATGTAGGTGTGTGTTTTCTGTTTCTATGTGTGTGTTTTGTGGTATAGGTTTTGAGGAACTATGTGATGAGTGTGGTGTGGTGCAAGTGTTTACCTTTTCCTCTTGACTGTCTAGTCCAGTCTTGGGTGAAGAGAGCTTTGCTTCCAGTTTGGCTATATACGTGAATCTCTCACAGGTTATAGTGCTGGATAGTAGGAGGAGAGGGTTTTCTGTGTACATGAGGCAATTGCTGCATTGTCCCAAGATGCCCAGATTGATCAGGTAGACAGGGAAAACACTGGGAGCTGACCCAGACATGCCTGGATAGGTGCTTCCTTGTTAAGTACTTGAAACTGTTTTCCTCTAGACAAGTGAGGAAAGTTGAGTGCTGCAGTAATTTGTAGCTTATTTAGTGCTTACAACGAGTACTGAACAAGTGCTGAGCTCAAAGAAACAGACGTGAGTGCTGAAACTAAAAAACTGGCTAGTTCTAAGAAACAAAATTAAACAAGAAGGCTTCCCTCCAACACAGAAAAGCTTGGGGGTTCAAAAGACCACAAACAGTCCTGGACAAAGCAAATCTGTATCCAGACTAAACTACCCACAGAAAAGGCAGGAAACAAGCTTAGAAACATTTTCTTTTATTAAGTGGAAAGAGAAAGAAGGAGCAGAAACTAAGAGGGTTGTCCTTCTCAAATGTTCTCCCAGTATTAGATAGAATGAGGTAATAACACTAGACTGGGAGGAGTGTCCCAGATCAAATTTACAGTGTGGGGGGGGGGATTGCAAAGCCACCAACTATAAGAACAGCATACAAATAGGGAGGGATGGCGGGATACAAAGTGCAGAAATGTTTCTCACAGCAGAAAAGCAGCAGTAAGCCTTTAAATGAAAGTTTTAAACACATAAAGGAGCCTCTAGAGAAAGCTTTTAATTGCAAAGAAGTTATCAGACTCAAATAAGCCAAACAGATGCTTAATAAAAGTAGACAATTTCCAGTTAATACCTCACACACAGTGAAACTATCTAGAAAAGTATGCAGTAAACAAAGTGCTACAAATAAGTTGAAAAAATAAGCAAAAAAAAAAAAACAGGATACTTAATGTGAGATATTATAGATCCGAGTTTGCTCAGTGCCCTTTCTTCAATTAACTCAGGGTGAAATGGCAGAAACACTCACAAACTTAACTTCTTAGGCAACAGAAAGTTGAAACCTGAGACAACTTTAAAAAAAGATCAAAAGAACCAATGAGGTGCTTACTCTAAGCTGCAGTCCAGGTGACCCAGTCAGCCAATGACCTTAAACAATACTCTCTCACTGAAATGCCTAATGGCTTTGGCTAATCCAATATGTCCTTGAACATGTGCGCAGACCCACAGCCTCCACAAACACTAGCCCCAAACAAAAGCCTGAATATGGACAATGCTAAGAATATCCAAACTACTTAGGTAGAAACAAACTGCAGAAATTTTTCTCACAGAAGAAAAGAAGCAGTGAGCCTTTAAATTAAAGTTTTAAAAAGATAAAGGCGCCTCTAGAGAAAGTTTTTAACTGCAAACAAGTTATCAGACTCAAACAACCCAAACAGATGCTTAATAAAAGTGGACAATGTCCAGTTAATACCTCACACACAGTGAAACTAGCTAGAAAAGTATGCAGTAGACAAAGTGCTATAAAAAAACTCAAAAAATAAGCAAAAAGAAAAAAAGGATACTTAATGTTATATATTATAGATCCGAGTTTGCTCAATGTCTTTCCTTCAGTTAGCACAGTGTGAAATGGCAGAAACACTCAAAAACTTAACTTCTTAGGTAACAGAAAGTTGAAACCTGAGACACTTTAAAAAAAGCTCAAAAGAACCAGTCAGGTGCTTACTCTAAGCTGTAGTCCAGGTGACCCAGTCAGCCAAAGACCTTAAACAATCCTCTCACTAAAATGCCTAATGGCTTTGGCTAAACCAAGATGCCCTTGAACATGTGCTCAGACACACAGCCTCCACAAACACTAGGCCCAAACACAAGCCTGAACATGGACAATGCTACAAATATCCACACTACTTAGGTAGAAACAAGCTGCAGAAATATTTCTCACAGTGGAAAAGCAGCAGTGAGCCTTTAAATGAAAAATTTAAAGAGATAAAGGAGCCTCTAGAGAAAGCTTTTAACTACAAAAAAGTTATCAAACTCAAACAACCCAAGCAGGTGCTTAATAAAAGTGGCCAATTTCCAGTTAAAACCTCACACACAGTGAAACTAGCTAGAAAAGTATGCAGTAGACAAAGTGTTATAAATAACTCAAAAAATAAGCAAAAAGAAAAAAAGGATCCTTAATGTTATATATTATAGATCCTAGTTTGCTCATTGTCTTTCCTTCGATTAGCTCAGTGTGAATTGGCAAAAAAATTCACAAACTTAATTTCTTAGGTAACAGAAAGTTGAATCCTGAGACAACTTTAAAAAAAGCTCAAAAGAACCAATGAGGTGCTTACTCTAAGCTGTAGTCCAGGTGACCCAGTCAGCCAATGACCTTAAACAATCCTTTCACTAAAATGCCTAATGCCTTTGGCTAAAACAAGATGCCCTTGAACATGTGCTCAGACATACATCCTCCACAAATACTAGGCCCAAACACAAGCCTGAATATGGACAATGCTACAAGTATCCACACTACATAGATAGAAACAAACTGTAGAAATGTTTCTCACAGCACAAAAGCAGCAGTGAGCCTGTAAATGAATGTTTTAAACAGATAAAGGAGCCTCTAGAGAAAGCTTTTAACTGCAAACAAGCCATCAGAAACAAACAACCCAAAAGATGCTTAATAAACCTGGACGATTTCCAGTTAATTCCTCACACACAGTGAAACTAGCAAGAAAAGTATGCAGTAGATAAAGTGCTATAAGTAACTCAAAAATAAGCAAACAAACAGGATACTTAATATTATATATTATAGCTTTGAGTCTGCTCATTGTCCTTCCTTTGATTAGCTCAGTGTGAAATGGCAGAAACACTCACAAAGTTAACTTCTTAGGTAATAGAAATTTGAAACCTGAGACAACTTTAAAAAGCTCAATAGAACCAATGAGGTGCTTACTCTAAGCTGTAGTCCAGGTGACCCAGTCAGCCAATGACCTTAAACAATCCTCTCTCACTGAAATGCCTAATGGCTTGGCCAAAACAAGATGTCCTTGAACATGTGCTCAAACACACAGCCTCCACAAACACTAGGCTCAAACACAAGCCTCAATATGGACAATGCTACAAATATCCACACTACCTATGTAGAAACAAACTGCAGAAATATTTCTCACAGCAGAAAAGCAACAGTGAGCCTTTAAATTAATGTTTTAAAGAGATACATGAGCATCTAGAGAAAGCTTTTAACCACAAACAAGTTATAAGAATCAAACAATACAAACAGATGCGGAATAAAAGTGGACAATTTCCACTGAATTCCTCACACACAGTGAAACTAGCTAGAAATGTATGCAGTAGACAAAGTGGTATAAATAACTCAAAAAATAAGTAAAAAAACAGGATATTTAATATTATATATTACAGATCTGAGTTTGCTCAGCGTCCTTCCTTCAATTAGCTCAGTGTGAAATGGCAGATACACTCACAAACTTAACTTCTTAGGTAATAGAAAGTTGAAACCTGAGACAACTTTATAAAAAGGCCAAAAGAACCAATGAGGTGCTTACTCTAAACTGTAGTCCAGGTGACCCAGATTGCCAGTGTCCTTAAACAATCCTCTCTCACTGAAATGCCTAATTGCTTTGGCTAAACCAAGATGTCCTTGAACATGTACTCAGACAAACCGCCTCCAAAAACACTAGGCCCATACACAAGCCTGAATATGGACAATGCTACAAATAACCACACTACTTAGGTAGAAACAAACTTCAGAAATTTTTGTCACACGAGAAAAGCAGCAGTGAGCCTTTAAATGAAAGTTTTAAACAGATAAAGGAGCCTCGAGAGAAAGCTTTAAACTGCAAACAAGTTAGCAGAATCAAACTGGAACAGATGCTTAATAAAAGAGGACAATTTCCAGTTAATACCTCACACACAGTGAAACTAACCAGAAAAGTATGCAGTAGACAAAGTGGTATAAATAACTCAAAAAAATAAGCAATAACAAAAAAAAGGATACTTAATGTTGTATATCATAGATCCAAGTTTGCACAGTGTCATTCCTTTGATTAGCTCAGTGTGAAATGGCAGAAACACTCACAAACTTAACTTTTTCGGTAACTGAAAGTTGAAACCTGAGACAAGTTTAAAAAAGCTCAAAAGAACCAATGAGGTGCTTACTCAAAGCTGTAGTCCAGGTGACCCAGTTAGCCAATGACCTTAAACAATCTTCTCACTAAAATGCCTATTGGCTTTGGCTAAAACAAGATGACCTTGAACATGTGCTCAGACACACAGCCTTCACAAATACTAGGCCCAAGCACAAGCCTGGATATGGACAATGCTACAAGTAACTGCACTACATAGGTAGAAACAAACTGCAGAAATGTTTCTCACAGCAGAAAAGCAGGAGTGAGCCTTTAAACGAAAGTTTTAAACAGATAGAGGAGCCTCTAGAGAAAGCTTATAACTGCAAACAAGCTATCAGAAACAAACAACCCAAACAGATGCTTAATAAAAGTGGAAAATTTCCAGTTAATACCTCACACACAGTGAAACTAGCTAGAAAAGTAAGCAGTAGATAAAGTGCTATAAATAACTCGAAAAAAATAAGAACAGGATACATAATATTATATATTATAGATCTGAGTTTGCTCAGTGTCCTTCCTTCAATTAGCTCAGCGTGAAATGGTAGAAACACTCACAAACTTAACTTCTTAGGTAACCGAAATTTGAAACCTAAGTTAACTTTAAAAAAAGCTAAAAAGAGGCAATGAGGTGCTTACTCAAAGCTGTAGTCCAGGTGACACAGTCAGGCAATGACCTTAACCAATCCTTTCTCACTGAAATGCCAAATGGCTTTGGCTAAACCAAGATGTACTTGAACATGTGGTCAGACACACAGCCTCCAGAAATACTAGGCTCAAACACAAGCCTGAATATTGACAATGCTACAACTATCCACACTACCTAGGTAGAAACAAACTGCAGAAATATTTCTCACAGCAAAAAAGCAGCAGTGAGCCTTTAAATGAAAGTTTAAAACAGATAAAGGAGCCTCTAGAGAAAGCTTTTAACTGCAAACAAGTTATCAGACTCAAACAACCCAAACAGATGCTTAACAAAAGTGTACAATTTCCAGTTAATAAGTCCCACACAGTGAAACTAGCTAGAGAAGTATGCAGTAGACAAAGTGCTACCAATAACCCGAATAAAATAGCAAAAAAACAGGATACTTAATATTAAATATTATAGATCTGAGTTTGCTCAGTGTCCTTCCTTCGATTAGCTCAGTGTAAAATGGCAGAAACACTCACAAACTTAACTTCTTACATAATAGAAAGTTGACATCTGAGAAAACTTTAAAAAAAGCTCAAAAGAACCAATGAGGTGCTTACTCTAAGCTGTAGTGCAGGTGACCCAGATAGCCAATGACCTTAAACAATCCTCTCTCACTGAAATGCCTAATGGCTTTGGCTAAACCAAGATGTCCTTGAACATGTGCTCAGACACACAGCCTCCACAAACACTATGCCCAAACACAAGCCTGAACATGGACAATGCTACAAAAATCCAAAGTACTTAGGTAGAAACAAGCTGCAGAAATATTTCTCACAGCAGAAAAGCAGCAGTGAGCCTTTAAATGAAAATTTAAAACAGATAAAGGAGCCTCTAGAGAAAGCTTTTAACTGCAAACAAGTTATCAGACTCAAACAACCCAAACAGATGCTTAATAAAAGTGGACAATTTCCAGTTAATACCACACACACAGTGAAACTAGCTAGAAAAGTATGCAGTAGACAAAGTGCTATAAATAACAAAAAATAAGCAAAAAAAGGATACTTAATGTTATATATTATAGATCTGAGTTTCCTCAGTCTCTTTCCTTCGATTAGCTCAGTGTGAAATGGCATAAAGACTCACAAACTTAATGTCTTAGGTAACAGAAAGTTGAAACTCGAGACAACTTTAAAAAAAGCTCAGAAGAACCAATGAGATGCTTACTCTAAGCTGTAGTCCAGGTGACACAGTCAACCAATGACCTTAAACAATCCTCTCTCACTGAAATGTCTAATGGCTTTGGCCAAAACAAGATGTCCTTGAACATGTGCTCAGGCACACAGCCTCCACAAACACTAGCCTTAATTTGGACAATGCTACAAATATCCACACTACATAGGTAGAAACAAATTGCAGAAATATTTCTCAGAGCAGAAAAGCAACAGTTTGCCTTTAAATGAAAGTTTTAAACAGATAAATGAGCATCTAGAGAAAGCTTTTAACTGCAAACAAGTTATAAGAATCAAACAATACAAACAGATGCTTAATAAAAGTGGAAAATTTCCAGTGAATTCCTCACACACAGTGAATCTAGCTAGAAATGTATGCAGTAGACAAAGTGCTATAAATATCTCGAAAAAATAAGTAAAAAAACAGGATATTTAATATTATATATTACCGATCTGAGTTTGCTCAGTGTCATTCCTTCGATTAGATCAGTGTGAAATGGCAGAAACACTCACAAACTTAACTTCTTAGGTAATAGAAAGTTGAAACCTGAGATAACTTTAAAAAAAGCTGAAAAGAGGCAATGAGGTGCTTACTCAAACCTGTAGTCCAGGTGACACAATCAGCCAATGACCTTAACCAATCCTTTCTCACTGAAATGCCTAATGGCTTTGCCTAAACCAAGATGTCCTTGAACATGTGGTCAGACACACAGCCTCCAGAAACACTAGGCGGAAACACAAGCCTGAATATTGACAATGCTACAAATATCCACACTACTTAGGTAGAAACAAACTGCAGAAATATTTCTCACAGCAGAAAAGCAGAAGTGAGCCTTTAAATGAAAGTTTTAAACAGATAAAGGAGCCTCTAGAGAAAGCTTTTAACTGCAAACAAGTTATCAGACTAAAACAACCCAAACAGATGCTTAATAAAAGTGTACAATTTCCAGTTAATACCTCACACACAGTGAAACTAGCTAGAGAAGTATGCAGTAGACAAAGTGCTACCAATAACTCAAAAAAAATAGCAAAAAAAGGAAACTTAATATTATATATTATAGATCTGAGTTTGCTCAGTGTCCTTCCTTTGATTAGCTCAGTGTGAAATGGCAGAAACACTCACAAACTTAACTTCTTAGATAATAGAAAGTTGATACCTGAGAAAACTTTAAAAAAAGCTCAAAAGAACCAATGAGGTGCTTACTCTAAGTTGTAGTGCAGGTGACCCAGATAGCCAATGACCTTAAACAATCCTCTCTCACTGAAATGCCTAATGGCTTTGGCTAAACCAAGATGTCCTTGAACATGTGCTCAGACACACAGCCTCCACAAACACTAGGCCCAAACACAAGCCTGAACATGGACAATGCTACAAATATCCAAAGTACTTAGGTAGAAACAAGCTGCAGAAATATTTCTCACAGCAGAAAAGCAGCAGTGAGCCTTTAAATGAAAAATTTAAACAGATAGAAAAGTATGCAGTAGACAAAGTGCTATAAATAACAAAAAATAAGCAAAAAAAAGGATACTTAATGTTATATATTATAGATCTGAGTTTCCTCAGTCTCTTTCCTTCGATTAGCTCAGTGTGAAATGGCAGATACACTCACAAACTTAATGTCTTAGGTAACAGAAAGTTGAAACCTGAGACAACTTTAAAAAAAAAGCTCAGAAGAACAAATGAGATGCTTACTCTAAGCTGTAGTCCAGGTGACAGAGTCAACCAATGACCTTAAACAATCCTCTCTCACTGAAATGTCTGATGGCTTTGGCCAAAACAAGATGTCCTTGAACATGTGCTCAGGCACACAGCATCCACAAACAATAGGCTCAAACACAAGCCTGAATATGGACAATGCTACAAATATCCACACTACATAGGTAGAAACAAATTGCAGAAATATTTCTCAGAGCAGAAAAGCAACAGTGAGCCTTTAAATTAAAGTTTTAAACAGATAAATGATCATCTAGAGAAAGCTTTAAACTGCAAACAAGTTATAAGAATCAAACAATACAAACAGATGCTTAATAAAAGTGGACAATTTCCAGTGAATTCCTCACACATAGTGAAACTAGCTAGAAATGTATGCAGTAGACAAAGTGCTATAAATATCTCGAAAAAATAAGTAAAAAAACAGGATATTTAATATTATATATTACAGATCTGAGTTTGCTCAGTGTCATTCCTTCGATTAGATCAGTGTGAAATGGCAGAAACACTCACAAACTTAACTTCTTAGGTAATAGAAAGTTGAAACCTGAGATAACTTTAAAAAAAGCTGAAAAGAGGCAATGAGGTGCTTACTCAAACCTGTAGTCCAGGTGACACAATCAGCCAATGACCTTAACCAATCCTTTCTCACTGAAATGCCTAATGGCTTTGCCTAAACCAAGATGTCCTTGAACATGTGGTCAGACACACAGCCTCCAGAAACACTAGGCGGAAACACAAGCCTGAATATTGACAATGCTACAAATATCCACACTACTTAGGTAGAAACAAACTGCAGAAATATTTCTCACAGCAGAAAAGCAGAAGTGAGCCTTTAAATGAAAGTTTTAAACAGATAAAGGAGCCTCTAGAGAAAGCTTTTAACTGCAAACAAGTTATCAGACTAAAACAACCCAAACAGATGCTTAATAAAAGTGTACAATTTCCAGTTAATACCTCACACACAGTGAAACTAGCTAGAGAAGTATGAAGTAGACAAAGTGCTACCAATAACTCAAAAAAAAAAATAGCAAAAAAAGGAAACTTAATATTATATATTATAGATCTGAGTTTGCTCAGTGTCCTTACTTTGATTAGCTCAGTGTGAAATGGCATAAAGAACCAATAAGGTGATACTCTCAGCTGTAGTCCAGGTGACCCAGACAGCCAATGACCTTAAACAATCCTCTCTCACTGAAATGCCTAATTGCTTTGGCTAAACCAAGATGTCCTTGAACATGTGCTCAGACACACAGCCTCCAGAAACACTAGGCCAAAACACAAGCCTGAATATGGACAATGCTACAAATATCCACACTATTTAAGTAGAAACAAACTTCAGAAAATTTTCTCAGAGCAGAAAAGGAGCAGTGAGCCTTTATATGAAAGTTTTAAACAGATAAAGGAGCCTCTAGAGAAAGCTTTAAACTGCAAACAAGTTTTCAAAATCAAACAACCCAAACAGATGCTTAATAAAAGTGGACAATTTCCAGTTAGTACCTCACACACACTGAAACTAGCTAGAAAAGTAAGCAGTAGATAAAGTGCTATAAATAACTCGAAAAAAATAAGCAAAAAAAAAAAAAACAGGATACATAATATTATATATTATGGATCTGAGTTTTCTCAGTGTCCTTCCTTCGATTAGCTCAGTGTGAAATGGTAGAAACACTCACAAACTTAACTTCTTAGGTAACTGAAATTTGAAACCTAAGACAACTTTAAAAAAAGCTGAAAAGAGCCAATGAGGTGCTTACTCAAAGCTGTAGTCCAGGTGACACAGTCAGCCAATGACCTTAACCAATCCTTTCTCACTGAAATGTCTAATGGCTTTGGCTGGACCAAGATGTCCTTGAATATGTGCTCAGACACACAGCCTCCAGAAACACTAGGCTCAAACACAAGCCTGAATATGGACAATGCTACAAATATCCACAGTACTTAGGTAGAAACAAACTGCAGAAATATTTCTCACAGCAGAAAAGCAGCAGTGTGCCTTTAAATGAAAGTTTTAAACAGATAAAGGAGCCTCTAGAGAAAGCTTTTAACTGCAAACAAGTTAACAGACTCAAACAACCCAAACAGATGATTAATAAAAGTGGACAATTTCCAGTTAATACCTCACACCCAGTGAAACTAGCTAGAGAAGTATGCAGTAGACAAAGTGCTATCAATAACTCGAAAAAATTAGCAAAAAAAAGGATACTTAATATTATATATTATAGATCTGAGTTTGCTCAGTGTCCTTCCTTTGATTAGCTCAGTGTGAAATGGCACAAACACTCACAAACTTAAGTTGTTAGATAATAGAAAGTTGAAACCTGAGAAAACTTTAAAAAAAGCTCAAAAGAACCAATGAGGTGCTTACTCTAAGCTGCAGTGCAGGTGACCCAGATAGCCAACGACCTTAAACAATCCTCTCTCACTGAAATGCCTAATGGCTTTAGCTAAACCAAGATGTCCTTGAACATGTGCTCAGACACACAGCCTCCACAAACACTAGGCCCAAACACAAGCATGAACATGGACAATGCTACAAATATCCGCAGTACTTAGGTAGAAACAAGCTGCAGAAATATTTCTCACAGCAGAAAAGCAGCAGTGAGCCTTTAAATGAAAAATGTAAACAGATAAAGGAGCCGCTAGAGAAAGTTTTTAACTGCAAACAAGTTATCAGACTCATACAACCCATACAGATGCTTAATAAAAGTGGACAATTTCCTGTTAATACCACACACACAATGAAACTAGCTAGAAAAGTATGCAGTAGACAAAGTGTTATAAATAACTAAAAATATAAGCAAAAAATGGATACTTAATGTTATATATTGTAGATCTGAGTTTCCTCGGTGTCTTTCCTTCGATTAGCTCAGTGTGAAATGGCAGAAACACTCACAGACTTAATGTCTTAGGTAACATAAAGTTGAAACCTGAGACAACTTTAAAAAAGCTCAAAAGAACCAATGAGATGCTTACTCTAAGCTGTAGTCCAGGTGACACAGTTAACCAATGACCTTAAACAATCCTCTCTTACTGAAATGCCTAATAGCATTGGCCAAAACAAGATGTCCTTGAACATGTGCTCAGGCACACAGCCTCCACAAACACTAGGCTCAAACACAAGCCAGAATATGGACAATGCTACAAATATCCACACTACATAGGTAGAAACAAACTGCAGAAATATTTCTCAGAGCAGAAAAGCAACAGTGAGCCTTTAAATGAAAGTTTTAAACAGATACATGAGCATCTAGAGAAAGCGTTTAACTGCAAACAAGTTATAAGAATCAAACAATACAAACAGATGCTTAATAAAAGTGGACAATTTCCAGTGAATTCCTCATACAAAATGAAACTAGCTAGAAATGTATGCAGTAGACAAAGTGCTATAAATAACTCGAAAAAATAAGTAAAAAAACAGGATATTTAATATTAATCACACAAAAACATACTCGGAGGCTCTAAATAAAGATCAGCCTAAGCAGCAGAGACCTCCAAAGCAGACACCCAAGCAACCGCTACCCCAAAACAAAACACGTGCAACACATATCTCACAAAGCCAGTGTGCCGAATAGTCACAGCCCTTAAGGCTAAACAACACACCTGATACACTTGTAATAGGTGACTATCGTCAGGCACACTGACGTCCCGCTCACCAGGCTGAACAAGGAGAAGGTCATGGTGACCAGCCTGTCTGGCGCTAGGATCTGCCACATAACACAAGCACTCAGGCCACTCCAAGGCAACTACAAATATGACTAAGTCATTGTCCATGCTGGTGTGAATGACCTGAGATGTACCTCCCTGGACTACATGAAAAGAGACAGAGGAGCTCTCTGAGCATGCAGCCCAGGCTGGTATGACCCTGATGTTGAGTAGCATCTTACCCTCACCAAAAATGATGCCACAATATGAAGACAAGATGATCAATTACAACAATTGGCTTAAGTATTGGTGTCATTCAAAGGGGATCCAATGCCTGTCAGCTTGGGATGATATGCACGACAAGCCACGATGCTTTGCTAGGGACGGTTTGCACCTGTCACCCCTGGGCTTTCGGATATTGGCAAAGGCTCTTGCTACCCCCATAGTGCCTTTTTTAGGCAAGGCTCAAAAGACAAACCCACCTCCATAGGTATCACAAAGGATAAGAAACTAAGAGTAATGCTACTCAATGCCAGAAGTCTAAACCTCAAGATGCACGACTTTTCGAAACTCTCCTTAGCATGGAGAACATCGATATCTGTGCAGTAACAGAAACCTGGTTCAAGACTCCCGAGAGCACCCCAGCACTACCAGGTTATACCTCATACCATGCTTTTCAGCCCCAAAACTTGGACCGAACCACAAAAGGAGGGGGAGTATCGATATTCATCAAAGATACCCACACCTCCAGGTTGGTGGCAAAGCACGAATCATCAGAGACTATCCTTGTGCAACTAACAGTGGGTAAAACTGCCTTCCAGTTTATAGCCTGCTACAGACCACCCTCCCAAACCCAGAAACCCCACTCGGCCTTCCTGAGAACACTGGAAAATATGAAGGTCTCTCCGAACACCATTATATTGGGTGACTTCAACTACCCAAACATAGATTGGGAGCATTACTCTAGCTCCAACACCCTTGCCCAAAGGTTCCTAGAATTCATGAACTCAAATGCTATGGAACAACTTGTTACCACTCCCACAAGAGGGAAAACATACTGGACCTGATCATCACCAACATGGGGACTCTATGCTCCAGACCAGAAGTGTATCCCTCACTATTAAGATCAGACCATAAACTGATCTCACTGGATATTCACATCCCGACCCCACTCCCTGCCCAGAAAACCACAGTGAAAAACTTCTCTGAAGCAAATTTCACACTCCTCAAAACCAAGGTGGAATCCTTCAAAGCCCCCGCGCCTGTGGAAAATACGGCCCAGACCGCAGAATCTTTTATAAATACATTCTATGAACACCTTCAGGAATGCATGGATCATGCAATCCCAAATAAAACCAAGACCCAATCCTCCAAAGGCAGACGACCTGTCTGGTAGACCCCAGCCATAAACAAACTATACAATAGAAGGAGGAAGCTACTACATGATAGAGCAAAATCCCAAAAAGGGAAGGCATCTCTCATCAGTATTAGCAAAAAACTAAGTGCACTCATAAAATCGTCAAAGGCTAGCTTCGAGAGAAAAATTGCACATGACACTAAGGATAATCACAAGGCTTTCTTTAGTTATGTTAGGTACCTGGGTGGGAATTCCCAGTTATGCTCAGAATTAGTGCAAAATGACAAAAAATACACCGATCCCACAGACATTGCCAACATCCTAGCTGACAGGTTCAGCGGAAACTTCTCCCCCCCCACCAAAAGGGCAAATATCTATCCCAGCAGAGTGCTGCCCCCCTGACATCTCAGATGCTCAGGTGGGAGCCACCCTCTCCAAAGCAAAAAACACAGCATCAATGGGACCAGACGGTGCCCCAGGCTGCGTTCTACATGAACTCCAAGAAGAGCTAAACCCAAACATAAAACTACTGTTCAATCTCTGCATTACTACAGGATATGTACCCAAAGAGTGGCGTACAGCAACAGTGGTCCCACTCCACAAAGGTGGTGCCACAACGGACCCTGGAAACTATTGCCGCATAAGCATGACTAGCTTGGTCTGCAAAGCTATGGAAAGGATCATCATGGACCTCATAAATAAAGATATTGGGGACCTACAGACACTGGATCCTACCCAGTTCAGCTTTGTTAAGGGCAGATCCTGCCACTTAAACCTGGTTGACTTCTTTGAAACACTCACCAAGGCCATTGACGAAGGGAAGGTGGTCCACACAGCCTATCTGGGCCTCGCAAAAGCCTTCGATACAATACCCCACTTGGGCATTATAGATAAGATCACCAGCTTAAATATAAACCCCTATGTCACTAGATGGGTTGCAAACTGGCTCAAGGACAGAACCCACATGGTTAGAATTTCTGGAGCCATGTCAGACTCCAAACCAGTTACAAGTGGCGTCCCACAAGGCTCAGTCCTGGGACCGCTCTTGTTTGGTATATATTTCTCGAAGGTACAGGCCAACACGGAAGGACTGTGGCTGACCAAGTTCGCAGATGACTGCAAACTGGGCACCATAATCGACTCTCCAGCCGACACAAGCATCCTCCAAAAGGGCCTCATAGAAACAGACAACTGGTGCCAGAGCCATGGCCTCAAGCTAAACACCAAAAAGTGTATAGTCATCCCCTTTGGCAAAAACAAAGTGCCCACAAATTACCACATAGGTGGTAATCCATTAAGTACAGAAGAAGTAATGAGGGACCTGGGGACCCAAGTTGATAGCAATCTCTCATTTGACAACCACATGGCCAAAGTGGTTAGAAAAACATTTTATATAGCCCACCTAATCATGAAGGGATTCACATCTAGAATAGGGGAGGTCATCGTGCCTCTTTACTCATCCCTCATCAGGCCCATAATAGAGTACAATGCCCCTTTGGGGATGTACCTTACCAAACACCTGCAGCAACTGGAAAGACCCCAAAAGTACCTCACCAAGAGGATCAAAGGGCTCAAACAGATGCCATATGCTGCCCGGTTAAAGAAACTCCAGCTCTGCTCAGTGGCATACCGCCTGCTCAGAGGTGACCAGTGCCTGACGTATAAGGCCATGTCCAACCCGGAATTAAGGGACATGCTGCACCTCAAATCCTCCATGAGCTACACACTCGAGAGACTTGAACCTCAGCACTGAAATAAATAGGAGATGCTGGAGGGACATATTCATAACCCAGAGGCTCCCTTCACTATGGAATAAAATCCCAGTCCAGGTTAGGCAGAGTCCCTCACTGATTCTCTTCAAGAGGAGTCTTGATGAGTGGATGGGAGATCATAGGTTTACCCCGGGTATCACTTCTGTGTCACTGTTAGACAGAGGCACAGTATACTAACCTCGAAAAAGGGCATAGCAAAATTAATTTAAAATGGGTGGCGAAAGCCAAACATACTCTGGCAAAGCTTATAAATGCCCTAGGGCAGATAGCCTAGTATGAACCTATGAACCTATGAACCTATATATTACAGATCTGAGTTTGCTCAGTGTCCTTCCTTCAATTAGCTGAGTGTGAAATGGCAGAAACACTCACAAACTTAACTGTTTATGTAATAGAAAGTTGAAACCTAAGATAACTTTATAAAAAGCTCAAAAGAACCAATAAGGTGCTTACTCTCAGCTGTAGTCCAGGTGACCCAGATAGCCAATGACCTTAAACAATCCTCTCTCACTAAAATGCCTAATTGCTTTGGCTAAACCAAGATGTCCTTGAACATGTTCTCAGACACACAGCCTCCAGAAACACTAGGCCAAAACAAAAGCCTGAATATGGACAATGCTACAAATATCCACACTATTTAAGTAGAAACAAACTTCAGAAAATTTTCCCACAGCAGAAAAGGAGCAGTGAGCCTTTAAATGAAAGTTTTAAAAAGATAAAGGAGACTCTAGAGAAAGCTTTAAACTGCAAACAAGTTTTCAAAATCAAACAACCCAAACAGATGCTTAACAAAAGTGGACAATTTCCAGTTAATACCCCACACACAGTGAAACTAGCTAGAAAAGTATGCAGTAGACAAAGTGCTATAAATAACTCAAAAAAATAAGGAAAAAAGGATACTTAATGTTATATATTATAGATCTGAGTTTGCTCATGTCTTTCCTTCGATTAGATCAGTGTGAAATGGCAGAAACACTCACAAACTTAACTTTTTAGGTAACAGAAAGTTAAAACATGAGACAACTTTAAAAAAAGCTCAAAAGAATCAATGAGGTAATTACTCTAAGCTGTAGTCCAGGTGACCCAGTCAGCCAATGACCTTAAACAATCCTCTCTCACTAAAATGCCTAATGGCTTTGGCTAAAACAAGATGCCCTTGAACATGTGCTCAGACACACAGCCTCCACAAATTCTAGGCCCAAACACAAGCCTGAATAAGGACAATGTTATAAGTATCTGCACTACATAGGTAGAAGCAAACTGCAGAAATGATTCTCACAGCAGAAAAGCAGCAGTGAGCCTTTAAATGAAAGTTTTAAACAGATAGAGGACCCTCTAGAGAAAGCGTTTAACTGCAAACATGCTAACTGAAACACACAACCCAAACAGATGCTTAATAAAAGTGGACAATTTCCAGTTAATACCTCACACACAGTGAAACTAGCTAGAAAAGTATGCAGTAGATAAAGTGCTATAAATAACACGACAAAATATGCAAAAACACCAGGATTCTTAATATTATATATTATAGATCTGAGTTTGCTCAGTGTCCTTCCTTCGATTAGCTCAGTGTGAAATGGCAGAAACACTCGCAAACTTAGCTTCTTAGGTAACCGAGATTTGAAACCTAAGACAACTTCAGAAAAAGCTGAAAAGGACCAATGAGGTGCTTATTCAAAGCTGTAGTCCAGGTGACCCAGTCAGCCAATGACCTTAACCAATCCTCTCTCACTGAAATGCCTAATGGCTTTGGCTAAATCAAGATGTCCTTGAACATGTGCTCGGACACACAGCCTACACAAACACTAGGCCCAAACACAAGCTTGAACATGGACAATGCTACAAATATCCACACTACTTAGGTAGAAACAAGCTGCAGAAATATTTCTCACAGCAGAAAAACAGCAGTGAGTCTTTAAATGAAAAATTTAAACAGATAAAGGTACCTCTAGAAAAAGCTTTTAACTGCAAACAAGTTATCAGACTCAAACAACCCAAACAGATGCTTAATAAAAGTGGACAATTTCCAGATAATACCTCTTACACAGGGAAACTAGCTAGAAAAGTATGCAGTGGGCAAAGTGCTACAAATAAATCAAAAAATAAGCAAAAAAAGGATACTTAATGTTATATATTATAGATTCAAGTTTGCTCATTGTCTTTCCTTAGATTAGCTCAATGTGAAATGGCAGAAACAATCACAAACTTAACTTCTTAGATAACAAAAATTGAAACCAGAGACAACTTTAAGAAAAGCTCAAAAGAACCAATGAAGTGCTTACTCTAAGCTGTAGTCCAGGTGACCCAGTCAGCCAATGACCTTAAACAATCCTCTCACTAAAATGCCTAATGGCTTTGGCTAAAATAAGATGCCCTTGAACAGGTGCTCAGACTCACAGCCTCCACAAATACTAGGCCCAAACACAAGCCTGATTATGGACAATACTACAACTATCCATACTACATAGGTAGAAACAAACTGCAGAAATCTTTCTCACAGCAGAAAAGCAGCAGTGAGCCTTTAAATAAAAGTTTTAAACAGATAAAGGAGTCTCTAGAGAAAGCTTTAAACTGCAAACAAGTTAGCAGAATCAAACAACCGAAACAGATGCTTAATAAAAGTGGACAATTTCCAGTTAATACATCACACACAGGGAAACTAGCCAGAAAAGTATGCAGTAGACAAAGATCTATAAATAACTCAAAAAAATAAGCAACAGCAAAAAAAAAAAAAAAACAGGATACTTAATGTTGTATATTATAGATCCAAGTTTTCTCAGTGTCATTCCTTCGATTCGCTCAGTGTGAAATGACAGAAACACTCACAAACTTAACTTTTTCGGTAACAGAAAGTTGAAACCCGAGACAAGTTTAAAAAAGATCAAAAGAACCAATGAGGTGCTTACTCTAAGCTGTAGTCCAGGTGACCCAGTCAGCCAATGACCTTAAACAATCCTCTCACTAAAATGCCTATTGGCTTTTTCTAAAACAAGATGCCCTTGAACATGTGCTCCGACACACAGCCTTCACAAATACTAGGCCCAAACAAAAGCCTGAATATGGACAATGCTACAAGTATCCGCACTACATATTTAGAAACAAACTGCAGAAATGTTTCTCACAGCAGAAAAGCAGCATTGAGCCTTTAAATGATAGTTTTAAACAGATAGAGCAGCCTCTAGAGAAAGCTTTTAACTGCAAACAAGCTATCAGAAACAAACAACCCAAACCGATGCTTAATAAAAGTGGACAATTTCCAGTTAATACCTCACACACAGTGAAACTAGCTAGAAAAGTAAGCAGTAGATAAAGTGTTATAAATCACTCGAAAAAAATAAGCAAATCGAAACAGGATACATAATGTTATATATTATAGATCTGAGTTTGCTCAGTGTCCTTCCTTCGATTAGCTCAGTGTGAAATGGTAGAAACACTCACAAACTTAACTTCTTAGGTAACCGAAATTTGAAACCTAAGACAACTTTAAAAAAAGCTGAAAAGAGCCAATGAGGTGCTTACTCAAAGCTGTAGTCCAGGTGACACAGTCAGCCAATGACCTTAACCAACCCTCTCTCACTGAAATGCCTAATGGCTTTAGCTAAACCAAGACGTCCTTGAACATGTGCTCAGACACACAGCCTGCACAAACACTAGGCCCAAACACAAGCCTGAACATGGAAAATGCTACAAATATCCACAGTACTTAGGTAGAAACAAACTGCAGAAATATTTCTCTCAGCAGAAAAGCAGCAGTGTGCTTTTAAATGAAAGTTTTAAACAGATAAAGGAGCCTCTAGAGAAAGCTTTTAACTGCAAACAAGTTATCAGACTCAAACAACCCAAACATATGCTTAATAAAAGTGGACAATTTCCAGTTAATACCCACACCCAGTGAAACTAGCTAGAGAAGTATGCAGTAGACAAAGTGCTATCAATAACACGAAAAAATTAGCAAAAAAAAAACAGGATACTTAATATTATATATTATAGATCTGAGTTTGCTCAGTGTCCTTCCTTTGATTAGCTCAGTGTGAAATGGCACAAACACTCACAAACTTAACTTCTTAGATAATAGAAAGTTGAAACCTGAGAAAACTTTAAAAAAAGCTCAAAAGAACCAATGAGGTGCTTACTCTAAGCTGTAGTGCAGGTGACCCAGATAGCCAACGACCTTAAACACTCCTCTCTCACTGAAATGCCTAATGGCTTTAGCTAAACCAAGATGTCCTTGAACATGTGCTCAGACACACAGCCTGCACAAACACTAGGCCCAAACACAAGCCTGAACATGGAAAATGCTACAAATATCTGCAGTACTTAGGTAGAAACAAGCTGCAGAAATATTTCTCACAGCAGAAAAGCAGCAGTGAGCCTTTAAATGAAAAATTTAAACAGATAAAGGAGCCGGTAGAGAAAGTTTTTAACTGCAAACAAGTTATCAGACTCATACAACCCATACAGATGCTTAATAAAAGTGGACAATTTCCAGTTAATACCACACACACAGTGAAACTAGCTAGAAAAGTATGCAGTAGACAAAGTGTTATAAATAACTAAAAAAATAAGCAAAAAAAGGATACTTAATGTTATATATTGTAGATCTGAGTTTCCTCAGTGTCTTTCCTTCAATTAGCTCAGTGTGAAATGGCAGAAACACTCACAAACGTAATGACTTAGGTAACAGAAATTGAAACCTGAGACAACTTTAAAAAAAGCTCAGAAGAACCAATGAGATGCGTACTCTAAGCTGTAGTCCAGGTGACACAGTTAACCAATGACCTTAAACAATCCTCTCTTACTGAAATGCCTAATAGCATTGGCCAAAACAAGATTTCCTTGAACATGTGCTCAGGTACACAGCCTCCACAAACACTAGGCTCAAACACAAGCCTGAATATGGACAATGCTACAAATATCCACACTACATAGGTAGAAACAAACTGCAGAAATATTTCTCAGAGCAGAAAAGCAACAGTGAGCCTTTAAATGAAAGTTTTAAACAGATACATGAGCATCTAGAGAAAGCGTTTAACTGCAAACAAGTTATAAGAATCAAACAATACAAACAGATGCTTAATAAAAGTGGACAATTTCCAGTGAATTCCTCATACAAAATGAAACTAGCTAGAAATGTATGCAGTAGACAAAGTGCTATAAATAACTCGAAAAAATAAGTAAAAAAACAGGATATTTAATATTAATCACACAAAAACATACTCGGAGGCTCTAAATAAAGATCAGCCTAAGCAGCAGAGACCTCCAAAGCAGACACCCAAGCAACCGCTACCCCAAAACAAAACACATGCAACACATATCTCACAAAGCCAGTGTGCCGAACAGTCACAGCCCTTAAGGCTAAACAACACACCTGATACACTTGTAATAGGTGACTCTATCGTCAGGCACACTGACGTCCCGCTCACCAGGCTGAACAAGGAGAAGGTTACGGTGAGCAGCCTGTCTGGCGCTAGGATCCACCACATAACACAAGCACTCAGGTCACTCCAAGGCAAGTACAAATATGACTCAGTCATTGTCCATGCTGGTGTGAATGACCTGAGACGTACCTCCCTGGATTACATGAAAAGAGACATAGAGGAGCTCTCTGAGCATGTAGCCCAGCCTGGTATGACCCTGACGTTGAGTAGCATCTTACCCTCACCAAAAATGATGCCACAATATGAAGACAAGATGATTAATTACAACAATTGGCTTAAGTATTGGTGTCATCCAAAGGGGATCCAATGCCTGTCAGCTTGGGATGATATGCACGACAAGCCACAATGCTTTGCTAGGGACGGCTTGCACATGTCACCCCTGGGCTTTCGGATATTGGCAAAGGCTCTTGCTACCCCCATAGTGCCTTTTTTAGGCAAGGCTCAAAAGACAAACCCACCTCCATAGGTATCACAAGGGATAAGAAACTAAGAGTAATGCTACTCAATGCCAGAAGTCTAAACCTCAAGATGCATGCACTCGAAACTCTCCTTAGCATGGAGAACATCGATATCTGTGCAGTAACAGAAGCCTGCTTCAGGACTCCCGACAGCACCCCAGCACTACCAGGTTATACCTCATACCATGCTTTTCAGCCCCAAAACTTGGACCGAACCACAAAAGGAGGGGGAGTATCGATATTCATCAAAGATACCCACACCTCCAGGTTGGTGGCAAAGCACGAAGCATCAGAGACTATCCATGTCCAACTAACAGTGGGTAAAACTGCCTTCCAGTTTATAGCCTGCTACAGACCACCCTCCCAAACCCAGAAACCCCACTCGGCCTTCCTGAGAACACTGGAAAATATGAAGGTCTCTCCGAAAACCATTATATTGGGCGACTTCAACTACCCAAACATAGATTGGGAGCATTACTCTAGCTCCAATACCCTTGCCCAAAGGTTCCTAGAATTCATAAACTCAAATGCTATGGAACAACTTGCTACCACTCCCACAAGAGGGGAAAACATACTGGACCTGATCATCACCAACATGAGGACTCTATGCTCCAGACCAGAAGTGTATTCCTCACTGGTAAGATCAGACCATAAACTGATCTCACTGGATATTCACATCCCGACCCCACCCCCTGCCCAGAAAACCACAGTGAGAAACTTCTCTAAAGCAAATTTCACACTCCTCAAAACCAAGGTGGAATCCTTTAAAGCCCCCAGGCCTGTGGAAAATACGGCCCAGACCACAGAATCCTTTATAAATGCATTATATGAACACCTTCAGGAATGCATGGATCATGCAATCCCAAATAAAACCAAGACCCAATCCTCCAAAGGCAGACGACCTGTCTGGTGGACCCCAGCCATAAACAAACTATACAATAGAAGGAGGAAGCTACTACATGATAGAGCAAAATCCCAAAAAGGGAAGGCATCTCTGATCAGTATTAGCAAAAAACTAAGGGCACTCATAAAATCGTCAAAGGCCAGCTTCGAGAGAAAAATTGCACAGGACACTAAGGAAAATCACAAGGCTTTCTTTAGTTATGTTAGGAACCTGGGTGGGAATTCCCAGATATGCTCAGAATTAGTCCAAAATGACAAAAAATACACCAATCCCACAGACATTGCCAACATCCTAGCTGACAGGTTCAGCGCAAACTCCCCCCCCCCCTCTCCACCAAAAGGGCAAATATCTATCCCAGCAGAGTGCTGCCTCCCTGACATCTCAGATGCTCAGGTGGGAGCCGCCCTCTCCAATGCAAAAAACACAGCATCAATGGGACCAGACGGTGTCCTAGGCTGCGTCCTACATGAACTCCAAGAAGAGCTAAACCCAAACATAAAACTACTGTTCAATCTCAGCATTACTACAGGATATGTACCCAAATAGTGGCGTACAGCAACAGTGGTCCTTCTCCACAAAGGTGGTGCCTCAATGGACCCTGGAAACTATCGCCCCATAAGCCTGACTAGCTTGGTCTGCAAAGCTATGGAAAGGATCATCATGGACCTCATAAATAAAGATATTGGGGAACTAAAGACACTGGATCCTACCCAGTCCGGCTTTGTTAAGGGCAGATCCTGCCTCATAAACCTGGTTGACTTCTTTGAAACAGTCACCAAGGCCATTGACGAAGGGAAGGTGGTACACACAGCCTATCTGGACCTCGCAAAAGCCTTCGATACAATACCCTACTCTGGCATTATAGATAAGCTCACCAGCTTAAATATAAACCCCTATGTCACTAGATGGGTTGTAAACTGGCTCAAGGACAGAACCCACATGGTTATCACTGCTGGAGCCATGTCAGACTCCAAAACCAGTTACAAGTGGCGTCCCACAAGGCTCAGTCCTGGGACTGCTCTTGTTTGGTATATATTTCTCGGAGGTACAGGCCAACACAGAAGGACTGTGGCTGACCAAGTTCGTAGATGACTGCAAACTGGGTGCCATAATCGACTCTCCAGCCGACACAAGCATCCTCCAAAAGGGCCTCATAGAAACAGACAACTGGTGCCAGAGCCATGGCCTCAAGCTAAACGGCAAAAAGTGTATAGTCATCCCCTTTGGCAAAAACAAAGATCCTACATAGGTGGTAATCCATTAAGTACAGAAGAAGTAATTAGGGACCTGGGGACCCAAGTTGATAGCAATCTCTCATTTGACAACCACGGGGCCATAGTGGTTAGAAAAACATTTTATATAGCCCACCTAATCATGCAGGGATTCACATCAAGATTAGGGGAGGTCATCGTGCCTCTTTACTCATCCCTCATCAGGCCCATAATAGAGTGCAATGCCCCTTTGGGGATGTACCTTACCAAACACCTGCAGCAACTGGAAAGACCCCAAAAGTACCTCACCAAGAGGATCAAAGGGCTCAAACAGATGCCATATGCTGCCCGGTTAAAGAAACTCCAGCTCTACTCAGTGGCATACCGCCTGCTCAGAGGTGACCTGTGCCTGATGTATAAGGCCATGTCCAACCCGGAATTAAGGGACATGCTGCACCTCAAAAAATCCAAATCCCATCGAGCTACATGCTCGAGAGACTTGAACCTCAGCACTGAAATAAATAGGACATGCTGGAGGGACAGATTCATAACCCAGAGGCTCCCTTCACTATGGAATAAAATCCCAGTCCAGGTTAGGCAGAGTCCCTCACTGATTCTCTTCAAGAGGAGTCTTGATGAGTGGATGGGAGATCATAGGTTTACCCCGGGTATCACTTCTGTGTCACTGTTAGACAGAGGCACAGTATACTAACCTCGAAAAAGGGCATAGCAAAATTAATTTAAAATGGGTGGCGAAAGCCAAACATACTCTGGCTAGGCTTATAAATGCCCTAGGGCAGATAGCCTAGTATGAACCTATGAACCTATGAACCTATATAATACAGATCTGAGTTTGCTCAGTGTCCTTCCTTCGATTAGCTCAGTGTGAAATGGCATAAAGACTCACAAACTTAACTTCTTAGGTAATAGAAAGTTGAAACCTAAGATAACTTTATAAAAAGCTCAAAAGAACCAATAAGGTGCTTACTCTCAGCTGTAGTCCAGGTGACCCAGATAGCCAATGACCTTAAAAAATCCTCTCTCACTGAAATGCCTAATTGCTTTGGCTAAACCAAGATGTCCTTGAACATGTGCTCAAACACACAGCCTCCAGAAACACTAGGCCAAAACAAAAGCCTGAATATAGACAATGCTACAAATATCCACACTATTTAAGTAGAAGCAAACTTCAGAAAATTTTCCCACAGCAGAAAAGGAGCAGTGAGCCTTTAAATGAAAGTTTTAAAAAGATAAAGGAGACTCTAGAGAAAGCTTTAAACTGCAAACAGGTTTTCAAAATCAAACAACCCAAACAGATGCTTAATAAAAGTGGACAATTTCCAGTTAATACCTCACACACAGTGAAACTAGCTAGAAAAGTATGCAGTAGACAAAGTGCTATAAATAACTCAAAAATAAGGAAAAAAGGATACTTAATGTTATATATTATAGATCTGAGTTTCCTCATGCCTTCCCTTCAATTAGATCAGTGTGAAATGGAAGAAACACTCACAAACTTAACTTTTTAGGTAACAGAAAGTTAAAACATGAGACAACTTTAAAAAAAGCTCAAAAGAATCAGTGAGGTAATTACTCTAAGCTGTAGTCCAGGTGACCCAGTCAGCCAATGACCTTAAACAATCCTCTCTCACTAAAATGCCTAATGGCTTTGGCTAAAACAAGATGCCCTTGAACATGTGCTCAGACACACAGCCTCCACAAATTCAAGGCCCAAACACAAGCCTGAATAAGGACAATGCTACAAGTATCCACACTACATAGGTAGAAGCAAACTGCAGAAATGATTCTCACAGCAGAAAAGCAGCAGTGAGCCTTTAAATGAAAGTTTTAAACAGATAGAGGAGCCTCTAGAGAAAGCGTTTAACTGTAAACAAGCTATCAGAAACAAACAACCCAAACAGATGCTTAATAAAAGTGGACAATTTCCAGTTAATACCTCACACACAGTGAAACTAGCTAGAAAAGTATGCAGTAGATAAAGTGCTATAAATAACACGAAAAAATAAGCTAAGAAAAACAGGATTCTTAATATTATATATTATAGATCAGAGTTTGCTCAGTGTCCTTCCTTCGATTAGCTCAGTGTGAAATGGCAGAAACACTCACAAACTGAACTTCTTAGGTAACCGAGATTTGAAACCTAAGACAACTTCAGAAAAAGCTGAAAAGAACCAATGAGGTGCTTATTCAAAGCTGCAGTCCAGGTGACCCAGTCAGCTAATGACCTTAACCAATCCTCTCTCACTGAAATGCCTAATGGCTTTGGCTAAACCAAGATGTCCTTGAACATGTGCTCAGACACACAGCCTACACAAACACTAGGCCAAAACACAAGCTTGAACATGGACAATGCTACAAATATCCACACTACTTAGGTAGAAACAAGCTGGAGAAATATTTCTCACAACAGAAAAACAGCAGTGAGTCTTTAAATGAAAAATTTAAAAAGATAAAGGTGCCTCTAGAGAAAACTTTTAACTGCAAACAAGTTATCAGACTCAAACAACCCAAACAGATGCTTAATAAAAGTGGACAATTTCCAGTTAATACCTCACACACAGTGAAACTAGCTAGAAAAGTATGCAGTAGGCAAAGTGCTACAAATAAATAAAAAAATAAGCAAAAAAAGATACTTAATGTTATATATTATAGATCCGAGTTTGCTCATTGTCTTTCCTTAGATTAGCGCAATGTGAAATGGCAGAAACAATCACAAACTTAACTTCTTAGATAACAGAAATTGAAACCTGAGACAACTTTAAGAAAAGTTCAAAAGAACCAATGAGGTGCTTACTCTAAGCTGTAGTCCAGGTGACCCAGTCAGCCAATGACCTTAAACAATTCTCTCACTAAAATGCCTAATGGCTTTGGCTAAAATAAGATGCCCTTGAACAGTTGCTCAGACACACAGCCTCCACAAATACTAGGCCCAAACGCAAGCCTGATTATGGACAATACTACAAGTATCCATACTACATAGGTAGAAACAAACTGCAGAAATCTTTCTCACAGCAGAAAAGCAGCAGTGAGCCTTTAAATGAAAGTTTTAAACAGATAAAGGAGTCTCTAGAGAAAGCTTTACACTGCAAACAAGTTAGCAGAATCAAACAACCGAAACAGATACTTAATAAAAGTGGACAATTTCCAGTTAATACATCACACACAGTGAAACTAACCAGAAAAGTATGCAGTAGACAAAGATCTATAAATAACTCAAACAAATAAGCAACAGCAAAAAAAAAAAACAGGATACTTAATGTTTTATATTATAGATCCAAGTTTACTCAGTGTCATTCCTTCGATTTGCTCAGTGTGAAATGACAGAAACTCACAAACTTAACTTTTTCGGTAAAAGAAGTTGAAATCCGAGACAAGTTTAAAAAAGCTCAACAGAACCAATGAGGTGCTTACTCTAAGCTGTAGTCCAGGTGACCCAGTCAGCCAATGACCTTAAACAATCCTCTCACTAAAATGCCTATTGGCTTTGGCTAAACCAAGATGCCCTTGAACATGTGCTCAGACACACAGCCTTCACAAATACTAAGCCCAAACAAAAGCCTGAATATGGACAATGCTACAAGTATCCGCACTACATAGGTAGAAACAAACTGCAGAAATGTTTATCACAGCAGAAAAGCAGCAGTGAGCCTTTAAATGAAAGTTTTAAACAGATAGAGGAGCCTCTAGAGAAAGCTTTTAACTGCAAACAAGCTATCAGAAACAAACAACCCAAACAGATGCTTAATAAAAGTGGACAATTTCCAGTTAATACCTCACTCACAGTGAAACTAGCTAGAAAAGTAAGCAGTAGATAAAGTGCTATAAATAATTCAAAAAAAATAAGCAAATCGAAACAGGATACATAATATTATATATTATAGATCTGAGTTTGCTCAGTGTCCTTCCTTCGATTAGCTCAGTGTGAAATGGCAGAAACACTCACAAACTTAACTTCTTAGGTAACCAAAATTTGAAACCTAAGTCAACTTTAAAAAAAGCTGAAAAAAGCCAATGAGGTGCTTACTCAAAGCTGTAGTCCAGGTGACACAGTCAGCCAACGACGTTAACCAATCCTGTCTCACTGAAATGCATAATGGTTTTGGCTAAACCAAGATGTCCTTGAAGATGTGCTCAGACACACAGCCTCCAGAAACACTAGGTTCAAACACAAGCCTGAACATGAACAATGCTACAAATATCCACACTACTTAGGTAGAAACAAAATGCAGAAATATTTCTCACAGCAGAAAAGCAGCAGTGAGCTTTTAAATGAAAGTTTTAAACAGATAAAGGAGCCTCTAGAGAAAGCTTTTAACTGCAAACAAGTTAACAGACTCAAACAACCCAAACAGATGCTTAATAAAAGTGGACAATTTCCAGTTAATACCTCACACACAGTGAAACTAGCTAGAAAAGTATGCAGTAGACAAAGTGTTATCAATAACTCAAAAAAATTAGCAAAAATAAAAGGATACTTAATATTATATATTATAGATCTGAGTTTGCTCAGTGTCCTTCCTTCGATTAGTTCAGTGTGAAATGGCAGAAACACTCACAAACTTAACTTCTTAGATAATAGAAAGTTGAAACCTCAGAAAACTTTAAAAAAAGCTCAAAAGAACCAATGAGGTGCTTACTCTAAGCTGTAGTGCAGGTGACCCAGATAGCCAATGACCTTAAACAATCCTCTCTCACTGAAATGCCTAATGGCTTTGGCTAAACCAAGATGTCCTTGAACATGTGCTCAGACACACAGCCTCCACAAACAATAGGCACAGACACAAGCCTGAACATGGACAATGCTACAAATATCCACAGTACTTAGGTAGAAACAAGCTGCAGAAATATTTCTCACAGCAGAAAAGCAGCAGTGAGCCTTTAAATGAAAGTTTTAAACAGATACATGAGCATCAAGAGAAAGCGTTTAACTGCAAACAAGTTATAAGAATCAAACAATACAAACAGATGCTTAATAAAAGTGGACGATTTTCAGTGAATTCCTCACACACAGTGAAACTAGCTAGAAATGTATGCAGTAGACAAAGTGCTATAAATATCTCGAAAAAATAAGTAAAAAAAATGAATATTTAATATTATATATTACAGATCTGAGTTTGCTCAGTGTCCTTCCTTCGATTAGCTCAGTGTAAAATGGCAGAAACACTCACAAACTTAACTTCTTAGGTAATAGAAAGTTGAAACCTGAGACAACTTTCTAAAAAGCTCAATAGAACCAATGAGGTGCTTTCTCTAAGCTGTAGTTCAGGTGACCCAGATAGCCAAAGACCTTAAACAATCCTCTCTCACTGAAACACCTAATTGCTTTGGCTAAACCAAGATGTCCTTGAACATGTGCACAGACACACAGCCTCCAGAAACACTAGGCCCAAACACAAGCCTGAATATGGACAATGCTAAAAATATCCACACTATTTAGGTAGAAACAAACTTCAAAAAATTTTCTCAGAGCAGAAAAGGAGCAGTGAGCCTTTAAATGAAAGTGCTAAACAGATAAAGGAGCCTCTAGAGAAAGCTTTAAACTGCAAACAAGTTTTCAAAATCAAACAACCCAAACAGATGCTTAATAAAAGTGGACAATTTCCAGTTAATGCCTCACACACAGTGAAACTAGCTAGAAAAGTATGCAGTAGACAAAGTGCTATAAATAACTCAAAAAATAAGCAAAAATTATACTTAATGTTATATATTATAGATCTGAGTTTGCTCAGTGTCCTTCCTTCGATTAGCTCAGTGTGAAATGGCAGAAAAACTCACAAACTTAACTTTTTAGGTAACCAAAAGTTGAAAGCTGAGACAACTTTAAAAAAAAGCACAAAAGAATCAATGAGGTAATTACTCTAAGCTGTATTCCAGGAGACCCAGTCAGCCAACGACCTTAAATAATCCTCTCTCACTGAAATGCCTAATGGCTTTGGCTAAAACAAGATGCCCCTGAACATGTGCTCAGACACACAGCATCCACAAACACTAGGACCAAACACAAGCGTGAATATGGACAATGCTACAAGTATCCGCACTACATAAGTAGAAACAAACTGCAAAAATATTTCTCACAGCACAAAAGCAGCAGTGAGCCTTTAAATGAAAGTGCTAAATAGATACATGAGCATCTAGAGAAAGCTTTTAACTGCAAACAAGTTATAAGAATCAAACAATACAAACAGATGCTAAATAAAAGTGGACAATTTCCAGTTAATTCCTCACACACAGTGAAACTAGCTAGAAATGTATGAAGAAGACAGAGTGCTATAATTAACTCGAAAAAATAAGCAAAAAAAAACAGGATACTTCATATTAATTATTATAGATCCAAGTTTGCTCAGTGTCATTCCTTCGATTAGCTCAGTGTGAAATGGCAGAAACACTCACAAACTTAACTTTTTCGGTAACTGAAAGTTGAAACCTGAGACAAGTTTAAAAAAGCTCAGAAGAACCAATGAGGTGCTTACTCTAAGCTGTAGTCCAGGTGACCCAGTGAGCCAATGAACTTAAACAATTCTCTCTCACTGAAATGCCTAATGGCTTTGACTAAACCAAGATGTCCTTGAACATGTGCTCAGACACTCAGCCTACACAAACACTAGGCCCAAACACAAGCTTGAACATGGACAATGCTACAAATATCCACACTACTTAGGTAGAAAGAAGCTGCAGAAATATTTCTCACAGCAGAAAAAGAGCAGTGAGCCTTTAAATGAAAAATTTAAACAGATAAAGGAGCCTCTAGAAAAAGCTTTTAACTGCAAACAAGTTATCAGACTCAAACAACCCAAACAGATGCTTAATAAAAGTGGACAATTTTCAGTTAATACCTCACAAACAGTGAAACTAGCTAGAAAAGTATGCAGTAGGCAAAATGCTACAAATAAATAAAAAAATAAGCAAAAAAGGATACTTAATGTTATATATTATAGATCCGAGTTTGCTCATTGTCTTTCCTTAGATTAGCTCAATGTGAAATGGCAGAAACAATCACAAACTTAGCTTCTTAGATAACAAAAATTGAAACCTGAGACAACTTTAAAAAAAAGCTCAAAAGAACCAATGAGGTGCTTACTCTAAGCTGTAGTCCAGGTGACCCAATCAGCCAATGACATTAAACAATCCTCTCACTAAAATGCCTAATGGCTTTGGCTAAAATAAGATGCCCTAGAACAGGTGCTCAGACACACAGCCTCCACAAATACTAGGCCCAAACACAAGCCTGATTATGGACAATACTACAAGTATCCATACTACATAGGTAGAAACAAACTGAAGAAATGTTTCTCACAGCAGAAAAGCAGCCATGAGCCTTTAAATGAAAGTTTTAAACAGATAAAGGAACCTCTAGAGAAAGCTTTAAACTGCAAACAAGTTAGCAGAATCAAACAACCGAAACAGATGCTTAATAAAAGTGGACAATTTCCAGTTAATACCTCACACACAGTGAAACTAGCCAGAAAAGTATGCAGTTGACAAAGTGCTATAAATAACTCAAAAAATAAACAACAACAAAAAAAAAACAGGATACTTAATTTTGTATATTATAGATCCAAGTTTGCTCAGTGTCATTCCTTCGATTTGCTCAGTGAGAAATGGCAGAAATACTCACAAACTTAACTTTTTCGGTAACAGAAAGTTGAAACCCGAGACAAGTTTAAAAAAGCTCAAAAGAACCAATGAGGTGCTTACTCTAAGCTGTAGCCCAGGTGACCCTGTCAGCCAATGACCTTAAACAATCCTCTCACTAAAATGACTATTGGTTTTGGCTAAAACAAGATGCCCTTGAACATGTGCTCAGACACACAGCCTTCACAAATACTAGGCCCAAACACAAGCCTGAATATGGGCAATGCTACAAGTATCCACACTTCATAGGTAGAAACAAACTGCAGAAATGTTTCTCACAGCAGAAAAGCAGCAGTGAGCCTTTACATGAAAGTTTTAAATAGATAGATGAGCCTCTAGAGAAAGCTTTTTACTGCAAACAAGCTATCAGAAACAAACAACCCAAACAGATGCTAAATAAAAGTGGACAATTTCCAGGTAATACATCACACACAGTGAAACTAGCTAGAAAAGTAAGCAGTAGATAAAGTGCTACAAATAACTCAAAAAATAAACAACAACAAAAAAAAAAAAAACAGGATACTTAATTTTGTATATTATAGATCCAAGTTTGCTCAGTGTCCTTCCTTCGATTAGCTCAGTGTGAAATGGCAAAAACACTCACAAACTTAACTTCTTAGGTAACCAAAATTTGAAACCTAAGTCAACTTTAAAAAAAGCTGAGAAGAGCCAATGAGGTGCTTACTCAAAGCTGTAGTCCAGATGACACAGTCAGCCAATGACCTTAACCAATCCTTTCTCACTGAAATGCCTAATGGTTTTGGCTAAACCAAGATGTCCTTGAACATGTGCTCAGACACATAGCCTCCAGAAACACTAGGCTCAAACACAAGCCTGAATATGGACAATGCTACAAATATCCACACTACTTAGGTAGAAACAAACTGCAGAAATACTTCTCACAGCAGAAAAGCAGAAGTGAGCCTTTAAATGAAAGTTTTAAAAAGATAATGGAGCCTCTAGAGAAAGCTTTTAACTGCAAACAAGTTATCAGACTCAAACAACCCAAACAGATGCTTAATAAAAGTGTACAATTTCCAGTTAATACCTCACACACAGTGAAACTAGCTAGAGAAGTATGCAGTAGACAAAGTGCTATCAATAACTCGAAAAAATTAGCAAAAAACAGGATACTTAATATTATATATTATAGATCTGAGATTGCTCAGTGTCCTTCCTTCGAATAGCTCAGTGTGAAATCGCAGAAACACTCACAAACTTAACTTCTTAGATAATAGAAAGTTCAAACATGAGAAAACTTTAAAAAAAGCTCAAAAAAAACAATGATGTGATTACTCTAAGCTGTAGTGCAGGTGACCCAGATAGCCAATGACCTTAAACAATCCTCTCTCACTGAAATGCCTAATGGCTTTGGCTAAACCAAGATGTCTTTGAACATGTGCTCAGACAAACAGCCTCCACAAACACTAGGCACAAACACAAGCCTGAACATGGACAATGCTAAAAATATCCACAGTACTTAGGTAGAAACAAGCTTCAGAAATATTTCTCAAAGCAGAAAAGCAGCAGTGAGCCTTTAAATGAAAAATTTAAACAGATAAAAGAGCCTCTAGAGAAAGCTTTTAACTGCAAACAAGTTATCAGACTCAAACAACCCAAACAGATGCTTAATAAAAGTGTACAATTTCCAGTTAATACCACACACAAAGTGAAACTAGCAAGAAAAGTATACAGTAGACAAAGTGCTATAAATAACTCAAAAAATAAGCAAAAAAAAGGATACTTAATGTTATATATTATAGATCTGAGTTTCCTCAGTGTCTTTCCTTCGATTAGCTCAGTGTGAAATGGCAGAAACACTCACAAACTTATTGTCTTAGGTAATAGAAAGTTGAAACCTGAGACAACTTTAACAAATGCTCAGAAGAACCAATGAGATGCTTACTCTAAGCTGTAGTCCAGGTGACACAGTCAACCAATGACCTTAAACAATCCTCTCTCACTGAAATGCCTAATGGCTTTGGCCAAAACAAGATATCCTTGAATATGTGCTCAGGCACACAGCCTCCACAAACACTAGGCTCAAACACAAGCCTGAATATGGACAATGCTACAAATATCCACACTACTTAGGTAGAAACAAACTGCAGAAATATTTCTCACAGCACGAAAGCAGCAGTGAGCCTTTAAATGAAAGTGTTAAATAGATACATGAGCATCTAAAGAAAGCTTTTAACTTCAAACAAGTTATAAGAATCAAACAATGCAAACAGATGCGTAATAAAAGAGGACAATTTCCAGTTAATTCCTCACACACAGTGAAACAAGCTAGAAATGTATGAAGTAGACAAAGTGCTATAAATAACTCGAAAAAATAAGCAAAAAAAAAAAACAGGATACTTAATGTTAATTATTATAGATCCAAGTTTGCTCAGTGTCATTCCTTTGATTAGCTCAGTGTGAAATGGCAGAAACACTCACAAACTTAACTTTTTCGATAACAGAAAGTTGAAAACTGAGACAAGTTTAAAAAATCTCAGTATCAGTCAGCCAATGACCTTAACCAATCCTGTCTCACTAAAATTCCTAATGGCTTTGGCTAAAACAAGATGCCCTTGAACATGTGCTCAGACACACAGCCTCCACAAATTTTAGGCCCAAACACAAGCCTGAATATGGACAATGCTACAAGTATCCACACTACATAGGTAGAAGCAAACTGCAGAAATGTTTCTCACAGCAGAAAAGCAGCAGTGAGCCTTTAAATGAAAGTTTTACACAGATAGATGAGCCTCAGGTACACAGCCTCCACAAACACTAGGCTCAAACACAAGCCTGAATATGGACAATGCTACAAATATCCACACTACATAGGTAGAAACAAACTGCAGAAATATTTCTCAGAGCAGAAAAGCAACAGTGAGCCTTTAAATGAAAGTTTTAAACAGATACATGAGCATCTAGAGAAAGCGTTTAACTGCAAACAAGTTATAAGAATCAAACAATACAAACAGATGCTTAATAAAAGTGGACAATTTCCAGTGAATTCCTCACACACAGTGAAACTAGCTAGAAATGTATGCAGTAGACAAAGTGCTATAAATAACTCGAAAAAATAAGTAAAAAAACAGGATATTTAATATTAATCACACAAAAACATACTCGGAGGCTCTAAATAAAGATCAGCCTAAGCAGCAGAGACCTCCAAAGCAGACACCCAAGCAACCGCTACCCGAAAACAAAACACGTGCAACACATATCTCACAAAGCCAGTGTGCCGAACAGTCACAGCCCTTAAGGCTAAACAACACACCTGATACACTTGTAATAGGTGACTCTATCGTCAGGCACACTGACGTCCCGCTCACCAGGCTGAACAAGGAGAAGGTCACGGTGAGCAGTCTGTCTGGTGCTAGGATCTGCCACATAACACAAGCACTCAGGTCACTCCAAGGCAAGTACAAATTTGACTAAGTCATTGTCCATGCTGGTGTGAATGACCTGAGACGTACCTCCCTGGATTACATGAAAAGAGACATAGAGGAGCTCTCTGAGCATGTAGCCCAGGCTGGTATGACCCTGACGTTGAGTAGCATCTTACCCTCACCAAAAATGATGCCACAATATGAAGACAAGATGATCAATTACAACAATTGGCTTAAGTATTGGTGTCATCCAAAGGGGATCTAATGCCTGTCAGCTTGGGATGATATGCACGACAAGCCACAATGCTTTGCTAGGGACGGCTTGCACATGTCACCCCTTGACTTTCGGATATTGGCAAAGGCTCTTGCTACCCCCATAGTGCCTTTTTTAGGCAAGGCTCAAAAGACAAACCCACCTCCATAGGAATCACAAGGGATAAGAAACTAAGAGTAATGCTACTCAATGCCAGAAGCCTAAACCTCAAGATGCATGCACTCAAAACTCTCCTTAGCATGGAGAACATCGATATCTGTGCAGTAACAGAAACCTGCTTCAGGACTCCCGACAGCACCCCAGCACTACCAGGTTATACCTCATACCATGCTTTTCAGCCCCAAAACTTGGACCGAACCACAAAAGGAGGGGGAGTATCAATATTCATCAAAGATACCCACACCTCCAGGTTGGTGGCAAAGCACGAAGCATCAGAGACTATCCATGTCCAACTAACAGTGGGTAAAACTGCCTTCCAGTTTATAGCCTGCTACAGACCACCCTCCCAAACCCAGAAACCCCACTCGGCCTTCCTGAGAACACTGGAAAATATGAAGGTCTCTCCGAAAACCTTTATATTGGGTGACTTCAACTACCCAAACATAGATTGGGAGCATTACTCTAGCTCCAACACCCTTGCCCAAAGGTTCCTAGAATTCATAAACTCAAATGCTATGGAACAACTTGTTACCACTCCCACAAGAGGGGAAAACATACTGGACCTGATCATCACCAACATGAGGACTCTATGCTCCAGACCAGAAGTGTATCCCTCACTGGTAAGATCAGACCATAAACTGATCTCACTGGATATTCTCATCCTGACCCCACCCCCTGCCCAGAAAACCACAGTGAAAAACTTCTCTAAAGCAAATTTCACACTCCTCAAAACCAAGGTGGAATCCTTTAAAGCCCCCGGGCCTGTGGAAAATACGGCCCAGACCACAGAATCCTTTATAAATGCATTCTATGAACACCTTCAGGAATGCATGGATCATGCAATCCCAAATAAAACCAAGACCCAATCCTCCAAAGGCAGACAACCTGTCTGGTGGACCCCAGCCATAAACAAACTATACAATAGAAGGAGGAAGCTACTACATGATAGAGCAAAATCCCAAAAAGGGAAGGCATCTCTGATCAGTATTAGCAAAAAACTAAGGGCACTCATAAAATCATCAAAGGCCAGCTTCGAGAGAAAAATTGCACAGGACACTAAGGAAAATCACAAGGCTTTCTTTAGTTATGTTAGGAACCTGGGTGGGAATTCTCAGATATGCTCAGAATTAGTCCAAAATAACAAAAAATACACCAATCCCACAGACATTGCCAACATCCTAGCTGACAGGTTCAGCGCAAACTCCCCCCCCCCTCCACCAAAAGGGCAAATATCTATCCCAGCAGAGTGCTGCCTCCCTGACATCTCAGATGCTCAGGTGGGAGCCGCCCTCTCCAAAGCAAAAAGCACAGCATCAATGGGACCAGACGGTGTCCTAGGCTGCGTCCTACATGAACTCCAAGAAGAGCTAAACCCAAACATAAAACTACTGTTCAATCTCAGCATTACTACAGGATATGTACCCAAATAGTGGCGTACAGCAACAGTGGTCCCTCTCCACAAAGGTGGTGCCTCAACGGACCCTGGAAACTATCGCCCCATAAGCCTGACTAGCTTGGTCTGCAAAGCTATGGAAAGGATCATCATGGACCTCATAAATAATGATATTGGGGAACTACAGACACTGGATCCTACCCAGTCCGGCTTTGTTAAGGGCAGATCCTGCCACTTAAACCTGGTTGACTTCTTTAAAACAGTCACCAAGGCCATTGACGAAGGGAAGGTGGTCCACACAGCCTATCTGGACCTCGCAAAAGCCTTCGATACAATACCCTACTCTGGCATTATAGATAAGCTCACCAGCTTAAATATAAACCCCTATGTCACTAGATGGGTTGCAAACTGGCTCAAGGACAGAACCCACATGGTTATCACTGCTGGAGCCATGTCAGACTCCAAAACCAGTTACAAGTGGCGTCCCACAAGGCTCAGTCCTGGGACTGCTCTTGTTTGGTATATATTTCTCGGAGGTACAGGCCAACACGGAAGGACTGTGGCTGACCAAGTTCGTAGATGACTGCAAACTGGGTGCCATAATCGACTCTCCAGCCGACACAAGCATCCTCCAAAAGGGCCTCATAGAAACAGACAACTGGTGCCAGAGCCATGGCTTCAAGCTAAACGGCAAAAAGTGTATAGTCATCCCCTTTGGCAAAAACAAAGATCCTACATAGGTGGTAATCCATTAAGTACAGAAGAAGTAATTAGGGACCTGGGGACCCAAGTTGATAGCAATCTCTCATTTGACAACCACGTGGCCATAGTGGTTAGAAAAACATTTTATATAGCCCACCTAATCATGAAGGGATTCACATCAAGATTAGGGGAGGTCATCGTGCCTCTTTACTCATCCCTCATCAGGCCCATAATAGAGTGCAATGCCCCTTTGGGGATGTACCTTACCAAACACCTGCAGCAACTGGAAAGACCCCAAAAGTACCTCACCAAGAGGATCAAAGGGCTCAAACCGATGCCATATGCTGCCCTGTTAAAGAAACTCCAGCTCTACTCAGTGGCATACCGCCTGCTCAGAGGTGACCTGTGCCTGATGTATAAGGCCATGTCCAACCCGGAATTAATGGACATGTTGCACCTAAAAAAATCCAAATCCCATG